>NW_025740451.1:0-3963 GCF_021292245.1 Micropterus dolomieu
CTGGATTTGGGGTGAAACCCTCCATGCATTGTGAGGAGCTTTCTCGTCTTGATGTCAGTAGCCTCTATCTCCTCCTTTGGCCAGTTTATTATACCAGCAGGGTATCTGATGACTGGCAGGGCGGATGTGTTGATGGCTCAGATATTGTTTTTCCCATTTAGCTGACTTTTCAGGACCTGCCTCACTCTCTGAAGGTATTTGGCTATGGCGGATTTCCTTGCTGCCTCCTCCTCCTCCTATGGATGGATATCCCCATATTCCTATCCATATCCATTCCAAAATAATGTGTGTGTGTGTGTGTGTGTGTGTGTGTGTGTGTGTGTATATCACATATATATATACACATAAAAATTGGTTTAATGGGAAAAGGAAAACTAAAACTACAGGAACAGCACATCAGTGAAACAGGAAGTTGGACTTCTGTCATTTGTAATAAACATAAGATGTTAAGTGGACAAACACTGCTGAGAATAAATACTAGTGGACAGTGTTGGAGCAAGACAATGTTTTTAATAACTCTTTACACAGATCCTGGTCTCTGAGCAGGAGGATTCTGGACTCGAGGTTTTGGTCATGCAGACATTAGGGATGGGCGTCGCTACTCGATACCGAAATCTACAGAGTAGGATTGAAACGCAGCTGCGGCTGATGTCAGGCGCAGCTTTCTCTTCCTCCTTACTGTCGTCTTTCTGAAGGTTTTTATATTTCAGTTCAGTTCTTCAGGATTTATTGATCCAAAGTTAACAAAATGATTCTCCGTTGTTTACTTTACTCCGTTGTTTACTTTACAAACGGATCAAAGCTGTTACTCCCAGTGGTCAATGAACGATTTCACACTCTCCTGAGCTGCTTCTACCTGTGAGGCGAGCTGATCAGGTGGACGAGCGAACAGTTATTTGAGAAAAGGGAAGAAAATGGATCACCTTGCTTGTTCATAACAACAATAGAAATAATACTTCAGCAGGTAGTATTTTACACCAGGTACCAGAAGAAGTACTCTGTTGGTATCAGTATCACTTTAAGGGTTCTGGTTCTGGTATCGATGCATTTCAAACGATACCCGGCCCTGAACACCCTGATCAGGTTTCTTCAGTGTGAACCGGTGAAAACATGATGAACCTGTTAGTTTTCAGGATGACTGATGGTATGAAGACCGAGCTGGTGAGCGCCATCCACCTGCAGGAGGTGGAACTGCAGGAGAAGCCTGCAGACAAGGAGCAGGGCAGCAAGAACAACAACAATGGTGAGTCACAAATCAATAACCAATAATCAGCAGAGTTTGGAAGGAGAGTCTGACGTGTCGACCTCCAGAGATAAAGCTGAGCTGTCGGAGGGAAACAAGGGAAAACATCTTCCTGCTCCTGCAGTATATGTACACACAGGGTACACACACGGTGTAGATGTACACACAGGGTACACACACACGGTGTAGATGTACACGCAGGGTACACACAGAGGGTGTAGATGTACACGCAGGGTACACACACAGACGGTGTAGATGTACACGCAGGGTACACACAGAGGGTGTAGATGTACACGCAGGGTACACACAGACGGTGTAGATGTACACGCAGGGTACACACAGAGGGTGTAGATGTACACGCAGGGTACACACACAGACGGTGTAGTAGTACACGCAGGGTACACACAGAGGGTGTAGATGTACACGCAGGGTGTACACACAGACGGTGTAGATGTACACGCAGGGTGTACACACAGACGGTGTAGATGTACACGCAGGGTGTACACACAGACGGTGTAGATGTACACGCAGGGTACACACAGACGGTGTAGATGTACACGCAGGGTACACACAGACGGTGTAGATGTACATGCAGGGTGTACACACACGGTGTAGATGTACACGCAGGGTACACACACACGGTGTAGATGTACATGCAGGGTGTACACACACGGTGTAGATGCCAGCAGGCGAACACGAGGTTCAAATACAAATAAATCAAAGTGTCTAACAGACGAGCTCAGTGATGTCACTCAGGTGAGTTTGTTCTGAAACGCCACCTCAGGTGTTCCTGAGCCGACAGCCACGCTAACCTGACCACGTGTTTACATTCACAGACGTCATCGTCAACATGACGTTAAACATCTAAGAAGAGGAAGAAGGTGTTTCCAATCTTTAAACTGTATCTGTGTTTCTGCAGCAGCTTATGAGACGTTCACTGTCGAGGACGCCGTGGAAACTATCGGCTTCGGACGCTTTCACATCATGCTGTTCGTCATCATGGGGAGCTCCAACGTAAGACACGCTTCCTGCAGTCTGAACAAATCAGCTCCTGCTGCTCCTCCTCCTCCTCACCCCGTTAACCCAGCTCCCCCCTAGATACAATCTTCTCACCTGGTTCAGGACTCACCTGAGCCAGCCCTAACTATAAGCTTTATCAAAGAGGAAAGTCTTAAATGTGGAGATGGTGTCTGCCTCCTGAACCCAAACTGGAACCTGGTTCCACAGGAGAGGAGCTTGATAGCTGAACGCTCTGGCTCCTAGTCTACTTTTGGAGACTCTAGGAACCACAGGTGCATTCTGGGAGACAGAGCGTTCATGAGCTCTTTCAGATGAGATGGTGCTGGTCTGGATCAGCCAAGAGTCTGGACTTACTCAGCCTGATAATAAGCAGCTGCAGTAATCCAGCCTAGAAGGAACAAGTGCTGGACTAGGTTTTCGTTAGACAGGATGTTCCTGGTGGTGGTAACCTAGGTGAAAAAAGGCGGGGCTTGAAGTTTGTTTAAAGTGAGAGTTTGATTCATAAACCCAGTAAATGAGCTGAAACTCGTCTGTGCTGTCTGTGTTGTCTGTGTGTGAGCAGATACTGGAGGCCATGGAGATCATGCTGCTGGCTGTGGTTTCTCCCGAGATTCGATGTGAGTGGCGTCTGGAAGACTGGCAGGTCGCTCTGGTCTCCACAGTGAGTGATACTGTGATACTGCAGTACTGTGATATACTGCAGTACTGTGATCCTGTGATACTGCAGTACTGTGATATACTGCAGTACTGTGATACTGCAGTACTGTGATATACTGCAGTACTGTGATATACTGCAGTACTGTGATATACTGCAGTACTGTGATATACTGTGATACTGCAGTACTGTGATATACTGCAGTACTGTGATACTGTGATACTGCAGTACTGTGATATACTGCAGTACTGTGATACTGTGATCCTGCAGTACTGTGATATACTGCAGTACTGTGATACTGTGATACTGCAGTACTGTGATATACTGCAGTACTGCGATACTGTGATATACTGCAGTACTGTGATATACTGCAGTACTGTGATACTGTGATATACTGCAGTACTGTGATATACTGCAGTACTGTGATACTGTGATACTGCAGTACTGTGATATACTGCAGTACTGTGATACTGTGATACTGCAGTACTGTGATATACTGTGATACTGCAGTACTGTGATATACTGCAGTACTGTGATATACTGTGATACTGCAGTACTGTGATATACTGCAGTACTGTGATACTGTGATACTGCAGTACTGTGATATACTGTGATACTGTGATATACTGTGATACTGCAGTACTGTGATATACTGCAGTACTGTGATATACTGCAGTACTGTGATACTGTGATACTGCAGTACTGTGATATCCTGCAGTACTTGTGATATCCTGCAGTACTTGTGATATCCTGCAGTACTGTGATATACTGCAGTACTTGTGATATACTGCAGTACTTGTGATATCCTGCAGTACTTGTGATATACTGCAGTACTTGTGATATCCTGCAGTACTGTGATATCCTGCAGTACTTGTGATATACTGCAGTACTTGTGATATCCTGCAGTACTGTGATATACTGCAGTACTTGTGATATACTGCAGTACTTGTGATATACTGCAGTACTGTGATATACTGCAGTACTTGTGATATACTGCAGTACTGTGATATCCTGCAGTACTTGTGATATCCTGCAGTACTTGTGA
>NW_025740452.1:0-1974 GCF_021292245.1 Micropterus dolomieu
TGCAGATCAACAATCTTGTCCCTGATGTCCGTAGAAAGCTCTTCGGTCTTGCCCATGGTGGTGATGTTGGATGCTGGTTGTTTGGGTGTTGACAGGTGTCTTTTATACAGGTAATGAGGTGAGGCAGGTGTATTTGATGTAGATAATTGGTTGGGATTGGGGCTGTGTCTTAAAGAAAGACTAACTGGCTTGTAGGAGCCAGAATACTTGCTGTTTGGTAGGGGGTCATATACTTGTTTTTCCTCATCAGATGGTTATCAATTTTTATAAATTCATATGATGTGATTTTCTGGAATTTTCTTTGGGATTCTGTCTTTCACTGTTAGAATGTACATATGATTAAAATTATAGATCGTTGCATTCTTCGTAAGTGGGCAAACCTGCAAAATCAGCAAGGGGTCAAATACTTATTTCCCCCACTGTATATTCAAGATAGTAATCTCACACAGGTCTGTCGATAGCATTAACATAACAGTACAGTCTATAAACATACTCGAATTCAAAATAGCGGTGTGGGGAATTACAAGGTTTATTGTAGGCTGTTATGTACTGACATCTCCGTACTGAGAATCAAACTGCAGAAATTCTAATCTTTTATTTGGTATAATGCCTTAATATGCCAAAAAGAGGAAATACTATGGCTACGATTATGCAAGTAAGTAAGTAGTACAAAATAGCTTGTTACCATATTTAACTTAACATTAGCTTGCCATTGACTTATTACTATTATTACATTATAATCAAGTGACATCCAAATTAATGACGGCATAACTAAAGTAATGAGATCTGAATTCAGGGTTCATTGATTTGCTTCAAATAGTTTGTTAGACATTTAACAGTTAGAACACGGTAACATTGGCTCATATTTCACGTTTAGGCAATTGTGGTGTTGCAAATCACAATTACAGTATATACTTAAAACCACTGAGGCATTTTAAATCGTATGTATAATGTCAATAACATATAAATCAGTTCAGTTGTGTGTGAGAGAGCGTTTCAGTTGTGTATGTGAGAGAGCGTTTCAGTTGTTTATGTGAGAGAGCGTTTCAGTTGTGTGTGTGAGAGCGTTTCAGTTGTGTGTGTGAGAGAGTTTCAGTTGTGTATGTGAGAGAGCGTTTCAGTTGTGTGTGAGAGCGTTTCAGTTGTGTGAGAGAGCGTTTCAGTTGTGTGTGAGAGCGTTTCAGTTGTGTGTGAGAGCGTTTCAGTTGTGTGTGAGAGAGCGTTTCAGTTGTGTGTGAGAGCGTTTCAGTTGTGTATGTGAGAGCGTTTCAGTTGTGTGTGAGAGAGCGTTTCAGTTGTGTGTGAGAGCGTTTCCGTTGTATGTGAGAGCGTTTCACTTGTGTATGTGAGAGCGTTTCAGTTGTGTGTGAGAGAGCGTTTCAGTTGTGTGTGAGAGAGCGTTTCAGTTGTGTATGTGAGAGCGTTTCAGTTGTGTATGTGAGAGCGTTTCAGTTGTGTGTGTGAGAGCGTTTCAGTTGTGTATGTGAGAGCGTTTCAGTTGTGTGTGAGAGAGCGTTTCAGTTGTGTGTGAGAGAGCGTTTCAGTTGTGTGTGAGAGAGCGTTTCAGTTGTGTGTGAGAGAGCGTTTCAGTTGTGTGTGAGAGAGCATTTCAGTTGTGTATGTGAGAGAGCGTTTCAGTTGTGTATGTGAGAGAGCGTTTCAGTTGTGTATGTGAGAGCGTTTCAGTTGTGTATGTGAGAGCGTTTCAGTTGTGTGTGAGAGAGCGTTTCAGTTGTGTATGTGAGAGCATTTCAGTTGTGTGTGAGAGAGCGTTTCAGTTGTGTGTGAGAGAGCGTTTCAGTTGTGTATGTGAGAGCGTTTCAGTTGTGTATGTGAGAGCGTTTCAGTTGTGTGTGAGAGAGCGTTTCAGTTGTGTGTGAGAGAGCGTTTCAGTTGTGTGTGAGAGAGCGTTTCAGTTGTGTGTGAGAGAGCGTTTCAGTTGTGTGTGAGAGAGCGTTTCAGTTGTGTATGTGA
>NW_025740453.1:0-1941 GCF_021292245.1 Micropterus dolomieu
ATTCTGAGTTTAAAGTCAGAATTCTGAGAAAAAAGTCAGAATTCTGACTTTAAACTCAGAATTCTGACTTTAAACTCAGAATTCTGACTTTAATCTCAGAATTCTGACTTTAATACTCAGAATTCTGACTTTAATCTCAGAATTCTGACTTTTTTCTCAGAATTCTGACTTTAAACTCAGAATTCTGACTTTAATCTCAGAATTCTGACTTTTTTCTCAGAATTCTGACTTTAAACTCAGAATTCTGACTTTAATCTCAGAATTCTGACTTTAAACTCAGAATTCTGACTTTAATCTCAGAATTAAAAAAAAAATTCACACATGTCCCTAATCCTCTTCCGCATAGTAATGATTAGAAGTTAACAACTTTGAATAGTTATAAAAGCAATATACATTATCATTTAGCAGGTGAGGTTGGATACAGGTGAGATTTAATCATACGGTACAAAAAATAAAAATGCATAAAATCAATGTTGCTGCTATTTATAGGCATAGCAGGCTTTAAACTCCTGATGTAAAAACAATCCACTTGGCATTTAATATACCAAAAATAATTAATATTTAGTTTACATACATACAAAAAAACAGTGGCATCATGTAAACAAACTGGCATTAAAGGGGTGAAAATTATGTAAAATAATGAATATTTGGTATTTATGATCAGGGCAGATGTTGGTCAAAAGATTTAAGTCATTGAAAGTAGAAAATAATATTAATGTTTAATGTTTTTACGACAGTCTTTTGACATGGACATTTTTGTCCGCTTATAAGTTACACAAATATTACCAAGGCACAAGGGTTAAGTATGTATGCGCTAGCTTAAGTATATATATGCGTAATGTGTTGACAGCAAAACAAGTGAAGATTTATTACACATTACATTGGCATTTACTGATTTAGCTGAAGCTTTTACTTGATCAGCTCCCAGTCCGCGATTGGCAGATTCTCCTCCATCACTACGGTGGGCTGTCAGAGGAGTCAAAGTTGCTCTTTCTAGAACAGAATATGCAGTATTTCCCTCTTCTCAGAGTTAACAAACTAAGCAGCCACTTCTGTGGAGCTGAGAAGCTGACAGACAGCACGACCTGTTAATATCGTTAGGTCTCCATATAAAGGTACACAGCACATTCATCTGAAAATATAAAGACACCAAACAACATTGATAATTAACAGATAATAAATAATCACCTACTTATCAAACGGGCAAAAACTTTCCTCTTTCATGTACATTTAGTGATTTGGCAGTAACTTTTATCCCCCCCAAAATTAAAACAATGTTCTCATGCCCCCATAATCCCCAGACCTGCTGCAATGACAGATGCAGTGAGTGGGTGTTGATCCCTGGTCTCTCACGCTAAAGGCAAAAGCATTAACCACTGTACTGCTGACTCCACCCTCCAACCTCTTGAACCTATATTCATAGTTTAATTCGCACATATATAATAATAATAATAATAATAATCCTTATTTGTAGAGCACTTTTCAAAAACAAGTTACAAAGTGCTTTAACAAGTGTAAAGAATAATACAAACAAAAAAAAAACAAGATAAGAGCATGAAAAATTAATATAAAATTAGTAAAATACAATAAAATAAAAGGGATAAAATAAAGTCAAATAAGATCGGGAAAGGCTCTCCTATAAAAGTATGTTTTAAGAAGGGACTTAAAAGAGTTCACTGACTCAGCCGACCTTATTTCCTCGGGCAGGCTGTTCCAGAGCCTCGGGGCCCTGACAGCAAACGCTCTGTCCCCTTTAGTTTTCAGTCGAGACTCTGGAACAGACAACAGACCTCTGCCTGAGGATCTCAAGGTACGTGCTGGTGCGTATGGGACTAAAAGTTCAGAAATATAACAAGGCGAGAGGCCATGAAGAGCTTTAAAAGTGATCAATAGAATTTTAAAGTCAATTCTAAAACATACTGGGAGCCAGTGTAATGAAGC
>NW_025740454.1:0-1628 GCF_021292245.1 Micropterus dolomieu
CGACAACGACCCTAAGCACACCGCCAAAGCAACAAAAGAGTGGCTGAAGAAGAAGCACATCAAGGTTCTGGAGTGGCCTAGCCAGTCTCCAGACCTGAATCCAATTGAAAATCTTTGGAGGGAGCTTAAAATTCGAGTTGCCAGGCGACAACCTCGGAACCTGAATGATTTGGAGGCTGTCTGCAGAGAAGAGTGGGCCAACATCCCTGCCGAAATGTGCACAAACCTTGTCACCAACTATAAAAACCGTTTGACATCTGTGCTGGCCAATAATGTCTTTTCTACAAAATATTAACATGCTGTTTGTCCAGGGGGTCAAATACTTGTTTTTCCTCATCAGATGGTTATCAATTTTAATAAATTCATATGATGTGATTTTCTGGAATTTTCTTTGGGATTCTGTCTTTCACTGTTAGAATGTACATATGATTAAAATTATAGATCGTTGCATTCTTTGGAAGTGGGCAAACCTGCAAAATCAGCAAGGGGTCAAATACTTTTTTCCAGAGAGAGAGAGAGAGAGAGAGATGCAGGAGTAAATTGTTATTATGTACATGTCGGAGGTGGATGTGACATACAAGTGCACATGCATATACAAGCATACATGTACACAGTGTGATGAGTGCAAAGAATGCTGGAATAAGTTTTGGTACACAGTATATACAATATGAACAGCTCTGAAATAGAGAATGATGAATAAATAAATAATAAGTGTTAGCCAGTAAACAGGTGGCTGAATAGAGGCAGAGTTACTGGGTTATTGCACAGGAATTGTTCTTGAGTGATGGCTTGTGGGAAGAAACTGTTCCTGAGTCTGTTGGTTTTGGCGTACAGTGCTCTGTAGCGCCTACCAGAGGGGAGAAGTTGGAACAGGTTGTGTCCGGTGTGAGATGGATCTGCAGTGATGCTTGCTGCACGTTTCCCAACTCTGGAAATGTATAAGTCCTGAATGGAGGGCAGGTTGACACCGATGATCCTTTCTGCAGTCCTGACTGTCCGTTGCAGTCTGTTCCTGTCCTTTTTGGTGGCAGATCCAAACCAGACAGCGATGGAGGTGCAGAGGACAGACTGGATGATGGCCGTGTAGAAGTGGATCAGCAGCTCCTTAGGCAGGTTGGGTCACCTGAGGTGCAGTTGTTGGTGTAGAGGGAAAAGAGAAGGGGGGACACCCCTGGGGGGGCGCCAGTGCTAATAGTCCAGGTGCTGGATGTGATGTTTCCCAGTCTCACCTGCTGACTCCTGTCAGTCAGGAAGTCTGTGATCCACTGACAGGTGGAGGCTGGCACAGTGAGCTGGGTGAGTTTGGTGCTGAGGATGTCCGGGATGATGGTGTTGAACGCCGAGCTGAAGTCCACGAACAGGATCCTTGCATATGTCCCTGGAGAGTCGAGGTGTTGCAGGATGTGATGCAGTCCCAAGTTGACAGCATCATCCACTGACCTGTTGGCCCTGTAGGCAAACTGCAGGGGGTCCAGCAGGGGGCCTGTAATGTCCTTCAGGTGGGCCAACACCAGTCTTTCAAAGGACTTCATGACTACAGATGTCAGGGCGACGGGCCTGTAGTCATTCAGTCCAGAGATGGAGGGTTTTTTGGGGACCGGGATGACTGTGGAGCGTTTGAAGCAGGA
>NW_025740455.1:0-1189 GCF_021292245.1 Micropterus dolomieu
TTCATTTCTGCCACATTATAAATGTATTTATGTAAATATTAGTGAGCACCGTCCCAACAAACCTGAAATAAATAAAAACAAAAAACAAGCAGACGTCTCTGCCAACGTTCAGGTGAGGGTGCCTGTATCAGCTGATGGAGGTGGGGACTGACCTGTCTCCGTGGAAACCATCTCCTTGTTGCTCATGGCGACGAGTCCATGCAGGATGAGTCTCACGCAACGCACGGCCGCCCGCACTGCCCCGCTGCACACACACACACACAAACGGAGGGTCAAAACAAGGGCCGCAGCAGGACACCTCACACACACACATGAAACCGGCTCGGCACACACTCCTTTAATAGCTCCCTGTTGCCTAGCAACAGCTGAATTTGCACCCACTCTAAACAGAGAGACAGAGAACTGTGCTGTATATTATTTAATTATTATTTAATTATTTTTTCAACTGGCTGGTATTTTATTTATTTATTTAATTGAAATTTATTGTATTTTATTTATTTACTTTTTAAATTGTATTTATTTATTTGTTTTTATTTTATTGAATTGTATTTTTTATTAATTTTATTGAACTGTATTTATTATATTTTTTACTGAACGGTATTGTGACTTTAACTGTATAACCCTTTGGCAATATTGCTCTTCTGTCGTTCATGCCAATAAAGCACACTGAAGAAATTGACAGAGGGAGTGTGTGTGTGTGTGTGTGTGTGTGTGTGTGTGTGCGTTATTACGTAACATTTCCGTGTTCCTCCGTGAGTGTGAATATGTGTATTAGTTAATTACACACCTGACTTAAACCACTTAATAATCAGCATTAATATCATAAAGCCCACACAGTGCACAGCGTTAATAAATTTAATAAATATAAAGTAATTCTCTCTCTCTCACATAAACAAACAGTACCCACCCACCCACTCTCATCCCGGAGGCCGCGTTCAGTCCGCGGACTCGCCTGCCTGCTATTGCGGCCTCCCGGAGCTTCTCTGCGGCTGCAGGAACTCAGCTCCTCCCGGTAATGCTAAGCTAAGCTAACTTTGAAGCTAACGTTAAGACGCTGCTCAGTTTCGTATCATTACAACATTCAGCCATGCGACAACACCTTTTAACACTTCAGTAACTTCCACTACACCCTCGCCCTTTCAGACTAAACAACTTAACGAGTAAAACGAATCTATTCAATAAATAACAC
>NW_025740456.1:0-2059 GCF_021292245.1 Micropterus dolomieu
ACTGGACGACTTCATAGTAACCACTGGACACTGCACAGGAACCACTGAACCACATGCGCAGGAACCACTGGACCACTACACAGGAACCACTGGACCACTACAAAGTTGCCACTGGACACTGCACAGTAACAAATGGATACTCCATAGTAACAAGTGGACACTGCATAGGAACCACTGGACCAGTACACAGGAACCACTGGACAACTTCATAGTAACCACTGGATCACTGAGCAGGAACCACTGGACCACTGCATAGTAGCCACTGAACACTGCACAGTAACAAATGGATACTCCATAGTAACAAGTGGACACTGCATAGGAACCACTGGACCACTGCATAGTAGCCACTGGACACTGCACAGTAACAAGTGGACACTGCACAGGAACCACTGGACCACTGTATAGTAGCCACTGGACCACTGCATAGTAGCCACTGGACACTGCACAGTAACAAGTGGACACTGCACAGGAACCACTGGACCACTACAAAGTTGCCACTGGACACTGCACAGTAACAAGTGAACACTGCAAAGGAACCACTGGACCACTGCATACTAGCCACTGGACCACTGCATAGTAGCCACTGAACAATGCACACTAACAAGTGGATACTGCACACGAACCACTGGATAACTGTGCAGGAACCACTGGACCACTGCATAGTAGCCACTGGACACTGCACAGTAACAAGTGGACACTGCAGAGGAACCACTGGACCACTACAAAGTTGCCACTGCACAGGAACCACTGGACCACTGCATAGTAGCCACTGGACACTGCACAGTAACAAGTGGACACTGCAGAGGAACCACTGGACCACTACAAAGTTGCCACTGCACAGGAACCACTGGACCACTGCATAGTAGCCACTGGACACTGCACAGTAACAAGTGGACACTGCAGAGGAACCACTGGACCACTACAAAGTTGCCACTGCACAGGAACCACTGGACCACTGCATAGTAGCCACTGGACACTGCACAGTAACAAGTGGACACTGCAGAGGAACCACTGGACCACTACAAAGTTGCCACTGCACAGGAACCACTGGACCACTGCATAGTAGCCACTGGACACTGCACAGTAACAAGTGGACACTGCAGAGGAACCACTGGACCACTACAAAGTTGCCACTGCACAGGAACCACTGGACCACTGCATAGTAGCCACTGGACACTGCACAGTAACAAGTGGACACTGCAGAGGAACCACTGGACCACTACAAAGTTGCCACTGCACAGGAACCACTGGACCACTGCATAGTAGCCACTGGACACTGCACAGTAACAAGTGGACACTGCAGAGGAACCACTGGACCACTACAAAGTTGCCACTGCACAGGAACCACTGGACCACTGCATAGTAGCCACTGGACACTGCACAGTAACAAGTGGACACTGCAGAGGAACCACTGGACCACTACAAAGTTGCCACTGGACACTGCACAGTAACAAGTGGACACTGCACTATAACAAGTGGACACTGCACAGGAACCACTGGACCACTGCATAGTAGCCACTGGACACTGCACAGTAACAAATGGATACTCCATAGTAACAAGTGGACACTGCATAGGAACCACTGGACCAGTACACAGGAACCACTGGACGACTTCATAGTAACCACTGGACACTGCACTATAACAAGTGGACACTGCACAGGAACAACTGGACCACTGCATAGTAACCACTGGATCACTGAGCAGGAACCACTGGATACTGGACAGTAACAAGTGGACACTGCGCAGGAACCACTGGACCAGTACACAGGAACCACTGAACCACTGCAAAGTAACCACTGGACACTGCATAGTAACAAGTGGACACTGCACAGGAACCACTGGACCACATGCGCAGGAACCACTGGACCAGTACACAGGAACCACTGGACACTGCACAGTAACCACTGGACCACTGCATAGTAACAAGTGGACACTGCACAGGAACCACTGGACCACATGCGCAGGAACCACTGGACCAGTATATTTGAACCACTGGCCACTGCACAGTAACCACTGGACCACTGCATATTAACAAGTGGACACTGCACAGGAACCACT
>NW_025740457.1:0-2025 GCF_021292245.1 Micropterus dolomieu
CCGTGTATCATCCGTTCATTCTGTTGTTAGAGATCAGAGCCTGAAAACCCGCTCCAGGGTTTGTGTTGACGTGGTTTGATTTCCAAAGAGTCTCCGTGATTCCTGTTTTCATCTTGAAGAGAGGAAGCTGAAAGAAAAACTCACGAGCGTTTCTCTTTTCTTTGTTCCGGGAGTTTTCCCGCGCGGCGCATGCGCGGTGCAGCCCGTGTTGTGTCGGGAGCGCGCAGCAGAAACAATGCTGGTGAAAAGTGAAGCAGAGTCATTATATTTCCTCGTGTGTTGGTGAGTTTATCACAGTGACACACAGTCTGCCTGCGTTATTATTCTCTGAATGACCTGAGACAGGAACGAACATGAGCTGCAGTTACTTCAGCTGTTTCTAAACAACAATTTATTTGGACCCTTGTTTGTTTATTATGTCTCAGCTATGAGGCCACGAGGCATCAGTCGAGTGAAAGTAACCAAGTGCAACCTGCACAACAGGCTGTTCAAAAATACATTTTAACACGATACCGTCTCCCTGATTCATAGGTGTTTCTAGACCCCTTTACTGGGTCACGTGCTCCTGTATTCATGCGCTGCGCCCCCCTAGTTAAGACCCCTTGGTATCGTTTTTGGACGTGTAGGGCTCCGCGGTGAAGTTAGCAACAAGACGGTGATTATCTGTGTCTCAGTCAAGGTTTAATGTTCGTTACAACTCTGGACTAATGCAGGATGGAAAGCAGTGGATTCACAGTGACTAACATGTTGATTAGTGGGGCAGACTGGGCAATAAAAGTAAATAATAACCATCACGTATTCAGGAGGGCAAAAATGAGGCTGAAGCAGAACAAAATATGAATTAATGATGAATTTGAATAATAAGCATCTAGTTTGCATCACTAATTTGCTTTACTAACCTCAGCTCCTCCACGGTCACCACGTCCTTTCTTTTCCCAACAACAACTTTTTCAGACTAGGCTACAGGACAGAGCTGTAGGCTTCACCAGTTTACTCTAAGTTTTAGGCATCAGTAGGCAGCAGTAAATTACAGCTGCGAGTTACTTTCTATAAATTGAGCTAATGTTCAGTAGCCTACTCTATAAGATTTCCTGCTCAGCTGCACAGTCTGCACACGTGTGCACATCGATATTGTCTACCAGCTACCCTACATACAGAGTGCAAGCCTTCAGCTGCATTCTAACATTAACTTAGCTCTCCTTATTTGCTAGGCGCCTTGCATGCTGGTTTTTTTTAAAGCTGGGTCTCCGACACTGACAGCGTTGTGTTGGACAGATTTGTGCAGCGGTGTTCCATGAGTGAGAGAAAGTGAGAGGGGACGAGCGGGAGGAAGTGCTGCGTGAACGCGCTACGGCGCTCTGCAGTGATTTATTTATTTATTTCTAGCAAAATAGTGTGACAACAGAAAAGATACACAATAATAATAACTTATACACTTATGCTTGAAATGGAGTGGGAAGAAGTAAAACTTATTAAACCCCACCCCAGTCTATCAAAGAATTTATACATACAAAAAATAACTGCTTCCTTCATCAATAATCTCAAAGAAGAAATATTAATAATTAAAAAATAATAATAATACCACATTTAGAAACAGTGGATGCACAAGTCAAAACCACACATTCATACCATACATACTAATAATATACAAATATTTCCACAGGTAACAATGCTTATCAAATACCAACAATGGTAGACGAAATATCATAAGGGTACATAACAATGATTATCAAATACCAACCATGGTAGATGGAATACCACAAAAGTACATAGTGACGAACAACTACCAACAATGGTAGACGAAATACCACAAGGGTAAATAAATGACAACTAATCCAACAATCTGCACAACATGAATACAATCAAACCTCATTGTCATTGTAATGGAACCAGACCTTTCGTTTGTAAAGACGTTTGAAATTGTGAATGCCTTGACACTGCTTTAATTCAAGCCCCAGATTATTCCACAAAGTAACCCCACAAACAGACATAGAATAACTCCTCCTGGTGGAACTCGCCATTGGT
>NW_025740458.1:0-2393 GCF_021292245.1 Micropterus dolomieu
CGGTTGTACTGTTCTAGGCATTTGGTAACAGGAAACAATTGTCACATTATTGGTCAGGATATTTATACATTTAACGGCATTTCCAACGAGGGCATGTAATACTTATTTCGTCCACTTGGGGGAGCTCAGGTTACATGAGGAAAGCTTGGATTGCATTAGATGAAGGAGTGTCTTGCTGAAAATAAAAACACTGCACAAGTAACTTTCTTTTCAGCACTAATATCAACAACAGATAGCAACAACAGTTAACATAACTACTCAAATAGAGGCAAACGTAATCAAGTAACTAAAGATTTAATTAAACTTAATTAAATGCTTTGAGTCTTTGGAGACTGCAGTCTTTGGCCATTCAAAGTTCGGCTGTCCTGGATTGTGTCACACCTAGGTGAGACAAGGAGTATCCCTTTGATGTGGTAATAAAACAAAGAATAAGGTCAGTTGCCACGGAAACATGTGTGGGGGGGGCAGTTTTGATAGGCTGTTCAGGGAAATGTTAATGGCTGGCTTGTGTCCCTTTGTCAGTTTAACAGTCAGGCCCCGCGTTATCAGTTTTGGAATCAAAAGGGTGCCAGCTTTATGGTCAGGGATAGCACCTAGAAGAAGCAACTTTGACCCCCTGCTCCTCTGTGGGAGAGAAAAAGGAATTTGGAGTAGTTCCAAATTTATTCAATACAAAATGCACAAATCCACACCGTTGTTCACTACAGCATGTACACTGAAGTTACAACAACTTCCTGTGTCATGGCGAAGAGTTGATCTTTGACACCACGCCATGGACAAGCCCATTGACGAAAACTCACAGATAGCACAACTTTTCATCATCAATGCCTTTAGAAGGCACAGCAGAAATCGATCCGACTAAATCCCTAGGAGGAGTTCGTTAAAGTGTGTAAATCGCCAAAAATGTGCATTAAATCCAAAATGGCCGACTTCCTGTTGGGTTTAGGCTATGGCTCTGGACAACATACACGTACCACAGAAAATTCGTACACGTAGGTGAAACGTGCTGCGGGGGCTGCTTCATTAAAGGTCACTTCCTTTTGCCAGCAGGTGGCGCTATGACTGTGGGTGAATGTCAGCATGTACATGTGTTCAGGGCGGGACTCTCATCCTACATGTACACTTTGGTCCAGATGTGAGCATGTACACTGAAGTTATAATAACTTCCTGTTTCATGGCGAATCATCGACGCCACGGACGCCTAAACCCAACAGGAAGTCAGCCATTTTGAATTTTACATCAATTTTTGGATGATTTACACACTTCGTACTTTAACGAACTCCTCCTAGGGATTTAGTCCGACCGACTTCAAATTTCTGTTGTGCCTTCTAAAGGCATTGAAGATGAAAAGTTGTGCTATTTGCGAGTTTTCGTCAATGGGCATGTCCGTGGCGTGGCGTCAAAGATCAAGTCTTCGCCATGACACAGGAAGTTGTTGTAACTTCAGTGTACATGCTCACATCTGAACCCAACTTTACGTGCTTGATAACTCTCCCACCCCGCTATGGAGGACCGATCCTGACACAGTCAGAAATAAATACAGAAATAAATAAATGCTCAATAAATAAATAAGCATCCAATTAAATACACAAAAAAATAAAGTAAATAAATAAATGTAGGTAGTAATTAAATTATACAAGGAGACATAAATGTATATATTTTAATTAGTGCCTTTACTTATTCACCTTTGTTATAATTACCTTATTTATTTATTCTCCGTTATAATCTTCAACTGTATTTATTACAAATTTTTTTTATGTATTTATTTATGTGTGTGTTTTAATATTTTTGTCTGTTTTATTCTTCCTTTGTATTTATTTACCTTATTTATTTTCACCCATGGTATTTATTTCTTCCTGTCCTTTTTAAATTTTTGTATGCATTTCTGCCTCATTATGCAAATGAGGAGGGGCTGTGTCTCAAGGGTTCATCTTCTCTGCTATTGGTGGACCAGTCAGACAGGAGAGCTCCTACTCTGCCTGCAGACATCAACGATCTTGCCCCTCACACAGTCAGATGGCTTCCTTCAGTGCACTGAGGTGTTTAACAACTCTGAAGACAATACTACCAGCAATGTCTTCCTTCTCTTTTCACGTAGACGCTCCGACAGACAGTGCTTTCAGTTTGCTGCATGCATGGACACAGAACTGCGGTATAGGGAGAAGCACACGGTCAGCTAGTTGCAGCTAAATCTGGAGTGCACTCATATTCAATTCTGTATGGTAAATTCAGTTTTAACGGAGCAGAGCGAGCTGACAGGCAGAGTTAGAGACTTTTTCTGTCCGTTTCTCTCTTTACAAAGACGCATGTTGCAGTCAGAGTCTTCTCTGAGATGCGAGCACGACATACAACACAATTTATCAAATTACACATCGGATATACAGTATGAAAAT
>NW_025740459.1:0-1675 GCF_021292245.1 Micropterus dolomieu
AAAGACATACAAAACAACTACAGAGAAATACAAAACGACTACAGAGAGATACAAAATGACTACAGAGAGATACAAAATGACTACAGAGAGATACAAAATGACTACAGAGAGATACAAAACAACTAAAGAGATAAAACACGACTAAAGACGTACAAAACAACTACAGAGAGATACAAAACAACTACAGAGAAATACAAAACGACTACAGAGAGACACAAAACAACTACAGAGAAATACAAAACGACTACAGAGAATTACAAAATGACTACAGAGAGATACAAAACAACTACAGAGAGATACAAAACAACTACAGAGAAATACAAAACGACTACAGAGAGATACAAAATGACTACAGAGAGATACAAAACAACTACAGAGAGATACAAAACGACTACAGAGAGACACAAAACAACTACAGAGAGATACAAAACGACTACCGAGAAATACAAAACAGCGACCACTGAGAGATACAAAACAGCGACTACTGAGAGATACAAAACAACTACTGAGACACAAAACAACTACAGAGATACAAAATGTCTAAAGAGAGATACAAAACAACTAAAGAGATACAAAACGTCTACAGAGAGATACAAAATGACTACAATTATACAAAACAACTAAAGAGATACAAAATGTCTAAAGTGAGATACAAAATGACTAAAGAGATACAAAACAGCGACTACTGAGAGATACAAAACAACTACTGAGACACAAAACAACTACAGAGATACAAAATATCTAAAGAGAGATACAAAACAACTAAAGAGATACAAAACGTCTACAGAGAGATACAAAATGACTACAATTATACAAAACAACTAAAGAGATACAAAATGTCTAAAGTGAGATACAAAATGACTAAAGAGATACAAAACAGCGACTACTGAGAGATACAAAACAACTACAATTATACAAAACAACTAAAGAGATACAAAATGTCTAAAGTGAGATACAAAATGACTAAAGAGATACAAAACGTCTACAGAGAGATACAAAATGACTACAATTATACAAAACAACTAAAGAGATACAAAATGTCTAAAGTGAGATACAAAATGACTAAAGAGATACAAAACGTCTACAGAGAGATACAAAATGACTACAATTATACAAAACAACTAAAGAGATACAAAATGTCTAAAGTGAGATACAAAATGACTAAAGAGATACAAAACGTCTACAGAGAGATACAAAATGACTACAATTATACAAAACAACTAAAGAGATACAAAATGTCTAAAGTGAGATACAAAATGACTAAAGAGATACAAAACGTCTACAGAGAGATACAAAATGACTACAATTATACAAAACAACTAAAGAGATACAAAATGTCTAAAGTGAGATACAAAATGACTAAAGAGATACAAAATGTCCACAGAGAAATACAAAATGACTACAGTTATACAAAACAACTACAGAGATACAAAATATCTAAAGAGAGATACAAAACAACTAAAGAGATACAAAATGTCCACAGAGATATACAAAATGACTACAATTATACAGAACAACTAAAGAGATACAAAATGTCTAAAGTGAGATACAAAATGACTAAAGAGATACAAAACGTTTACAGAGAGATACAAAACGTCTACAGAGAGATACAAAATGACTACAGAGAGATACAAAAAAACTTCCACATTTTAGCATTTGTGTTTGATTCAAAAAG
>NW_025740460.1:0-1270 GCF_021292245.1 Micropterus dolomieu
GCGCCCTGTGCTCTTCACAGATGAAAGCAGGTTCACACTGAGCACATGTGACAGACGTGACAGAGTCTGGAGACGCCGTGGAGAACGTTCTGCTGCCTTCAACATCCTCCAGCATGACCGGTTTGGCGGTGGGTCAGTAATGGTGTGGGGTGGCATTTCTTTGGGGGGCCGCACAGCCCTCCACGTGCTCGCCAGAGGTAGCCTGACTGCCATTAGGTACCGAGATGAGATCCTCAGACCCCTTGTGAGACCATATGCTGGTGCGGTTGGCCCTGGGTTCCTCCTAATGCAAGACAATGCTAGACCTCATGTGGCTGGAGTGTGTCAGCAGTTCCTGCAAGAGGAAGACATTGATGCTATGGACCGGCCCGTCCGTTCCCCAGACCTGAATCCAATGGAGCACATCTGGGACATCATGTCTCGCTCCGTCCACCAACGCCACGTTGCACCACAGACTGTCCAGGAGTTGGCGATGCTTTAGTCCAAGTCTGGGAGGAGATCCCTCAGGATACCATCCGCCACCTCATCAGGAGCATGCCCAGGCACGTGGAGGCCACACACACTACTGAGCCTCATTTTGACTTGTTTTAAGGACATTACATCAAAGTTGGATCGGCCTGTAGTGTGGTTTTCCACTTTGATTTTGAGTGCGACTCCAAATCCAGACCTCCATGGGTTGATAAATTTGATTTCCATTGATAATTTGTGTGATTTTGTTGTCAGCACATTCAACTATGTAAAGAAAGGAGTATTTAATGAGATTATTTCTTTTATCCAGATCTAGGATGTGTTATTTTAGTGTTCACTTTATTTTTTTGAGCAGTGTATATTATCTTCTCTCACAGGTTGCTCCAAATATATCCTACTGTAACACTGTAGTCTGCGGTATATTCACAGTGACAAACTCACAAAAGGGTCCATAAGTTCTCACAATGCAGCAAAACCAATAAAAATGAACAAATGTGTACTGAGGTGACAGCTTTGGCTATCACTTAGAAAACAAAAAATGAAATACAGTATATAAAATACTCACAGTTCACAAACAGCTAGTATATTTTTAGGAAAAACATATTTCCTGCTTGTGATGATGTCTAATCTAACAGTGTTTTACAGTTGACTTATATGTATTAATGTAGACCTTTTAGCATCTTTCATTGGTGTAACAGTATTACTAAATGATGAATAACTGCCAAAATAGTGTACTGTTAGCATGTAAAGTTAGTTTGCTCTCAGCTCAAGTAATAATGTTCAGTTTTGCGGGAGGCAATGC
>NW_025740461.1:0-8917 GCF_021292245.1 Micropterus dolomieu
TCCTCTTCGACCTTCCAACATTCGTTCTTGATTAATGAAAACATTCTTGGCAAATGTTTTCGCTTCCTATTCCATTATTCCTAGCTGTGGTATTCAGGTGACCAGGCCTTCTAATTTTTTCAAAGTAAACGCTTCGGACCCCGCGGGACACTCAGTTAAGATCATCGAGGGGGCGCCGTGAGGCAAGGGCTGGGACAGACGATAGCTCGCCTTGCCGCGGACCATCAGCTCAAATCTGAGATCCAACTACGAGCTTTTTAACTGCAGCAACGTTAAGAAACACTGTTGGAGCTGGAATTGCTGCGGCTGCTGGCACCAGACTTGCCCTCCAATGAATCCTCGTTAAAGGATTTAAAGTGTACTCATTCCAATTACAGGCCCTCGAAAGAGTCCTGTATTGTTATTTTTCGTCACTACCTGCTCAAGTCGGGAGTGGGTAATTTGTGCGCATGCAGCCTTCCCGGATGTGGTAGCTGTTTCTCAGTAATCGAACCCTGATTCCCCGTTAGCCGTGGTCACCATGGCAGGCACAGAAAATACCAACGAAAGTCTATGGGGCAGACATTCGAATGAGATGTCACCACCACAAGGGCCAGCGATCAGCTCAAGGAAATATAGAGTCATCAAAGCGGCCGGGGCACCCCGAGCGGCACGCTAAATAAATGCACGCATCCCCGGAGGTCAGCGCTCGTTGGCATGTATTAGCTCTAGAATTGCCACGTTTATCCAAGTAACATTAGAGAGATCAAAGGAACCTAACTGATTTAATGAACCATTCGCAGTTTCACTGTACCGGCCATGTGTAATCTTTGAGACAAGCATATGCTACTGGCAGGATTAAATTCAGCGGGTTGCCATATTGGCAAAAGTCTATGACCACTTCGGCAAGGTTCATTGGTGAAAAAAACTTTGGCGCCCCTGGTAGACCAAACTGTAGCCCCGGTACACCGTTTGGTGGCCCAGGTACTCCACTGTGCTCCCCTGGTAGACCACTCGATGGCCCTGGTACTCTGCCTGGTGACCAGGACTCAGTCACAGATGACTCCCCGGGTTGGATAAACTGACGACCAGAAGCCCTGTCACCTCTGGAAGCCATATGGTGAAGCTGGTGAAAAAACTTGTCAAAGTTTCACTCCCTGAGTTTGCTCAAAAATATGACCAATGAGCATTGTTCATTGGTGAAATACAAAGTCAGAATTTCGGCCTCAAAATGAAAAACAATTCAACATAAATTAATAAAAATAAAAGATGAGGAGATAATATTAAAGTGACGAATGGAAAAAAATTCAGATAAATTACAGGCTTTTCGCAGTTTCAGATTAGCTTCATTCAGCCTTTTTCTCTCCTGCCTCTGCCTGACCCCAGACACCTTGGAGGGGCCAGCAGGCTGACTGCAGCCGAGCTTGCTTCTCAAACTTGGTTAAATCATGTAAAATGAACAAATTCAATAAATCTAAGAAAACACAGGGAAGGGTAGATGAAAAATTATCCACATGAAGCAACTCAGAGCCAGGCGTGGATCTGTGTAGTCTAGGCTTGACCCTTGGCTTGTTGTGGGAGAAATACAGCCAGCTGGAGACGTGGCACCTTCCTTAGATGTTTAACCAGGGAAGGCTTCATGCTCTGGGGCAAAGACATCCAGCTGGGGAGGGGGCACCTTCCTTGGATGTGGAGTTCGAGAGCCCACAATTATGACTTTGTCATAATTTTAGAATTAGAATTCAAAAGCTTGGATCAAGGGTTGACTTTTATTAGATCGCAGCGGGGGAGTTGCTCTGATGCGAATGAAACCCTGACCCAGAATCAGATCGTCTGCAAGTGATTTAGCAACCGAAATTCCGGGGCACTATGGTATCGTTACATCTAGGCGGGATTCTGACTTAGAGGCGTTCACTCATAATCCCCCAGATGGCATTGGGGGATGGCTCCTCAGCCAAGCACATACACCAACCTGCGGGTCCTCTCATACTTAGCCTGATTATTATTGCAACTACACATCATGAGTAGGGTAAAAAAAACCTGTTTCATGACGGTCTAAATCCAGCTCACATTCCCTATTAGTGGGTGAACAATCCAACGCTTGGTGAATTCTGCTTCACAATGATAGGACATGCTGACATCGAAGGATCAAAGGCCCTTCTGCTCCATGTGAGGTTTCTGTCCTCCATGAGCTCGCCTTAGGACATCTGCGTTACTGTTTGACTGGTGTACCGCCCAGGTCAAGCTCCCCACTTGCCACTGTCCCTGCCGTCCAGTAATCATCACGAGACCCCACCATCCCCCTTGTTTTTCCAGCTGACCGCCAGCCAGAGGGTGGAGGAACCCTACACCACCAGTTAACACAGAAAGTCCCTCAGCACATCAAGTTAGTACAGAAGAGCTCTCTACAAATGACTCCCTACAGCCTACTGTGACACCCATTTCGGTCACAACCTTGTTGTTACATGAGGGCCATAAGTACATTGTCCCAGGATATGCGAGCAGGATACCAACCTGGCCTGGCAGCACCTGCAAGCTGCCCCATCTTTATTCTGACCTCGGGATAGGAACTCCTTAGTGGGGTCCAACGAAGGTTAAAATCAAGGGCAACTGGACTTGGTTGAAGATACTGGAAGATGTTTCGTTCCTCATCCAAAGGACTTCTTCAGTTCTGGTATGTTTTCCGCTCTGTGGTGCAGTGTTCTCATGACCCCTTGCTTGTGCTCCAGTGGGTGGTGTTAATCAAAGAGTAGGTATTGGTCTCTGTGTGTGGGTTTTCTGTAAACACCAATCTGCAGGCTCCTGTCCTCTTCAATGTGTACAGCCCAGTTTCCCAGGGTTGGCAGTCGTTCACCGTACCTTTGTCGAGGAGGAACCCATTCCCCTCAATGGGCTGCTCAACAACACCAGATCATCCGCGAATGCCAGTGTGGTGATGGATTGACCCTCAAACCACATGCCATTTCCTTCGTCTTCCAAGGCCTGGAGAAGAGGGGCCATGGCCAGGTTGAATGCCAACCTTAATGTTGATAGGGGAGGTTTTATCTCCATTGCTACCAACCCTCGTCACGCAGTTCACATATGAGTTTTTGATTAACTCAGTGATGTGGCGGTCCACCTTTATCTGTTCCAGAGCACACAGGATATGCTCATGGGAGATGGAGTCAAATGCCTTTGAATCCACAAAAACCACTGGCAGTGAGGCTCCTTGCTCCCTCGAGTGTCTGATAATTCCGTGCAGAATCATCAAGTTGTCCACGCACCCACTCGAGGATGCCAGAAAGCCCCTTTGCCTAGGATTCAAGGGACAGGCTCAGTTTAGCCTCATCGTCATGATCCGTTGATGTCTCGGAACTCAGCTGCATCCCGTGATTTTGGCTAAGTAAGCAAGGTAATGTTAGCTGCGGCTATTTACCAGATATGTTACAGAACATCAAAGCCACGGGTAGTTCTTCTAGACTAACATTAATGTTATATTAGTGCACTTTTTGTATTAGGATTCACCACTCACCAGATATTAATGATGAAGCAGCTTCCAGGTCAGCAGACAGATGGACGATCCCTCAGATCTAGCAAATGTGCACTCATAAAGCTGCACTGCCCGCACTGAGAACTACAACCGAAGAGTCTGTGTAAAACATCACACAAAACATAAGTGCCAACTTAACGCACCCTGTCCAGTCCTGAAGAGTCTGATGTGAAAGTTTCAAGAAAAGGTTTCTGTTATCTGATGTTAAACTAAATATTGTTCATTCAAATCAAAGGCAGTCCTTCATTTCAAAATGGAGGTTGGTGATGGTTTCCACAGTCAGTTAGTATTAGTGTATTTAGATTTACAGTAATATTTTCCCAGAATGCATTGAGAATCTACAGTAACATACTGTACACCACTTATACAGTAAGGAACTGTTGAAAATACAGTAATAATACGGTAAAAACAGGATGTACAGTAACATACTGTATAACTCTTATACAGTAAGAAACTGTTGGAAATACAGTAATACTACTGTGAAAACAACAAAAATCATTTATAGTGCAGCTGCCAGAAACTCCACAGTTGTTATAGTCAAATTGCGTTTGTACTGCGATGGAACGGTTCAATCTTGGTGGTGCCCCTAGGGACATTATTCAGAATTACCATACATATACATGTACTTTTCCTCTCTCATACACATATGAAACCAAATTCATTCACATACTATACTATACTATCCAACTGAAACGCTCTCACACACACAACTGAAATGCTCTGACACACTCAAGTAAAATGTATGTTGTATAAAAGCATTTCATTACGTTGTATGAGAGGATTTCAGCTGAACAGGAAGGCATTTCAGTTGAACAGGAAGTTGTTTAAATAAAAGCACACATCTCACAATACAAGCGAACAACTGTTGATCATACAACGGTATTATGTTTATTGCTTCTGACAAGCATCGGCACACAGTTTGATTTCTTCCAAAGTATATGCTCAATTACAAACTAATCAGATGGGTCGGCTTTAGCCCACTGCTAGTTATCAAATGCCAACACACCAGCGCTGGGAGCGCGGGAGGCGCACTCTGACCAGACAGACTCCTGACAGAGCTAGAGAAGGAGAAAAGAAATGCAGAGCTAGAGAAGAAAGAGCCAAATGTGACATTCACTAAGAAGTTACATAAAAAAAAGAATTATCTGTACACTGAATAGTTTTGAAGCTCTATAGATGGTGTCATTTATTGTGACCTTGTGAGTTGGTCTTGTGGATATTACATGTTTGTTGGCTTACTGTATAGTGTGTAGTGAGGCCAAAGGGTGAAAAACTGATAGAAAGCACATATTTGCTACAAGTGCATTCGATCAGCTGATTGTTTATTTTTGCTCTGTGTGGGCTACTTGCATGAGAATACCTCAGTTTGCAACATTGCAATTAATGATACATCTAGTGGGGTTCATAATTTCTCAGCCAGCAGGTCATTTTTTGTTTAAGCACTTTACCCAGTTTTGTTTGGATTTGTTCTCATTCTCTTGTCTTTAAACTAGATTACTGTACATGAGAGCAGCAAACAAGGCACTCTTCAACACCTTCTCTGGCTCTAGTGTAAGGCTCTTATCTTATCTTCAAGTATAAGGTACAATGTTAAAAAACTGCATAACTATTTCGTCTTCTGACCTTTTCTGACCAAGGTCAGAAGACGAAACAGTATTTTCACTTTTCAACTTATACTAGACTGCTCTCCCTTAGCAAAAGAGTTAAGCTTTAATATTCGATGTTTTGTCTTTGTTGCATGATGAGCTGGTTCTTTCAACTGACAATCAGAATGTAAAATGAACATTTTCAGTCAGTATATTTATAATACAATATATTTAGAAATTATTGCAATGGGAACCATAAACCATTTTTTTAATGGACATAAAACACAGATGTTTAAAACCACAGTGGACGATGAGGAGATCCAGTGCTGCCCTTCCTAGCAGGGAGTGGGAAAAGAAGTAGAGAAGGCCTTTTAATGCCTTAATAGGCCAAAATAATTGGAAATAATAACTATGGCTACCATTATGCAAGCAAAATAGCTCGTTACTACATTTAACTTAACATTAGCTTACCATTGACTTATTAAAAGAAAGACTATAATCAAGTGACATCCAAATTATTGACTCATAACTAAAGTTATGAGAAAATCTGAATTCAGGTTTAATTGATTTGCTTCAAATAGTTTGTTAGACATTTAACAGTTAGAACTTAGTTTAAAGCTGATTCACGTTAATTGTGGTGTCGCAAACCACAATTACAGTAAATACTTAGAATCATTAAGGCATTTTAAATCTTATGTATAATGTCAATAACATATAAATCATTATTTAAAGTTTTATAGCTTTAATGTTAACTTACCTGAAGTGCAAGCTGGGATCATTGGCTGGGACCAACCATAGAATTTCACTTGTATGTGTGTCAGGTTTTCATTTGTGTGTGTGTGGGGGAACATTTCAGTTGTGTGTTTGAGAGCATTTCAGTTGTGTGTGTGAGAGCGTTTCAGTTGTGTGTGTGAAGGTAATATTTTCAGTTGTGTGTGTGAGAGCGTTTCAGTTGTGTGTGTGAGAGCGTTTCAGCTGTGTGTGTAAAGGTAATATTTTCAGCTGTGTGTGTGAGAGCGTTTCAGTTGTGTGTGTGAGAGCGTTTCAGCTGTGTGTGTGAAGGTCATATTTTCAGTTGTGTGTGTGAGAGCGTTTCAGCTGTGTGTGTGAAGGTAATATTTTCAGCTGTGTGTGTAAAGGTAATATTTTCAGTTGTGTGTGTGAGAGCGTTTCAATTGTGTGTGTGAACGTAATATTTTCAGTTGTGTGTGTGAGAACGTTTCAGTTGTGTGTGTAAAAGCTTTTTACTTGTATGTGTGTGAGCTTTTCAGTATAGTATGTGAATGAGTTTGGTTTCATATGTGTATGTCAGATGCTGAATAATGTCCCTAGGGGCACCTCATACAATCTGGTTAGTCTATCTAATGATGGACCCAGTTCAGCACACAGATCCAAGAGCACGGCCCTCAGGAATCTACAATTCTTTAATGCTATTTGATGTTATCTTGGATTTTTACTCGCTCACTCATTCATCGTCAGTCGCTTATCCTGTGTACATCGTCACAGATCTTGGATTTTTTATCCAGGCCTTATGCTGGCAGCTCATGAGAATCCATGCAAAAGGCGCGTCTCACTCTCTCGGACAAAATGTTTAACAATTGAAAAAATATTAAGTCATGGAAAACACCTGGATAGTGAGACAAAAGTAAAATGTCCTAGAAAAGTATTTAAACTGTATGTGGGGGTTGCTCAGTTATGTTGCGGCAGCGTTGTGAACACACTCCGAGTCACGTAGCACAGTTTCACTATGGTTGGATGACATTAATTCAAGTGACCAAAACTCTCAATAAAGTAAGTTGATTTATCCTCCAAAGGTAAATGTTAATCACTGCCAACTGTTAAGAGTGGTAGTTTTTATTAGGTCAGTGTTTTCATTTTAACTTGTTAACAGTTGAATAATGTTTACATGTTTAGTTCAGTTTCTGCAGATGATGTGTCTGCCAGCTTGATTTCCCTGCAAAGGTTTAAGGTTTGAGTTCCAACTTTGGCAAGGAGCAATTTCAAACGTGTTGATGAGAAAGTTGGACAAGAATGAAGCCAGGGTCAAAACAATAGGCCGCTGTGGCTCAGGAGATAGAGTGGGTTGCTCGGAAGTCGCCTGGAATCGGAAGATTGGCGAGTCAATGCCCGGCTCCTCTAGGCTGCATGTTCAAGTGTCCTTGTACTGAACCCCAAATTGCCCCTGTTGTGTAGCATGGATAGGGTGACAAAATACTACTAATAAAATTAGCCTGCCCTTAGCCACACATGTAATTGTATAAGTAATATAATAGTGCTTCAAATTATAATGAAGTAATTACTGAATAAGCAGTTGTAGTGACTTTTGTTTGAACAAGAAAAATGAAAATATTGTTTTGCAACTCATATTGCATGCATTCACACACTAATTTGTAGATTTGGACATTTTCTCTATATGTTCACATTTTTTGATATGAGTGTGTGAATGTGTTTTGCACCATATTCACTTCAGCAACTGCAGCAAAAATGTGAGCGTACTTTGATTTGTTAAATGTTTTTATTTTGATACACGTGTGTGGCTACAAAAACACTAACCGCAGCCTCCAAAATGACCATACAGTTGAATCAGCACGTCTCTAAAACAGTTTCAACACAAACAGATTATAACCATCATGAACAAGGATTTACTGCAGGACATTTGGATTAGACTGCATTAGTTGAGTTCATACATGTGCTCAAAGCCGACACAAAGAATTTCCATAAATTAAAGAGCAGATTATTATGAAATAAAATCAAAGGGGTTAATAGTTCAGCACTTTCACATCTACAGGACAGTTGTTTGCCACGGCAAAACTTGACAAGACTAAAAACTGACATTTATCTTTCAAACCAAATTATTATCAATGTAAAGTTTAGTTTAACAATTTTTAGAGCAAATTCTGCATGTTATAGATATAATTTAGATATAATTGTACATTAAGGTACACTAGCTCCAATAGGTAGATGATGGACATGTGTTCCTCTGACCTCTAAAGAATTCTCCTTTAAGTTATTTTCAATCCATTTGTCAACGACTGTAGGAAATTACGTGACAGCATCAGTTTAATCCTATCTACAGTGTAATCAATAAACATCCTGTTTTGAGTTACTCGAGGGAAAAGTTTTGTGTAAATGACAAATCATCATTTTGTCTTTGCGTAACAACTAGATCCTTCAAAAACCATGACACGCTAGTATGCCAGGCTACATATACCTACATTTGTTCAGTGCTGCTTAAACAATTCATTATTATTCATTTATTAATTTTACACCCTTCATTTTAGAAAGAAAGCAGTTTCCATCCAGAGATGAGGAATTGGAAGAAGAAGAAGAAGGGGGAGTGAACAGGAGCGCACCCACTGGTAGATGGTATATTGCCGGCAGCTGTGTTGTCGCTGCTGTGGATGGTGGTGTTGGTGGAGGCTGAAATTAAGAACATCACCTCAGTCTGAGCCAGGAAGGTGTGTTGTTCGTTGTTTCCAATTAATAACACTGCTGCCTGGAAGAGCCGCTCTGCTCACCACCAGATCACCCTGAACAAACAAACAGGACAGAGATGTTTAATTCCAACTTTTTGTGACACGGAAAATAATGTTACCTTTTTCTTAGTTCTCATTTTTTTCATAGTTTCTCCAAATGTGCTATACGATCGATACATCATTTTGTCTTCTCATCAAGAACACATTGGACTTTCTACTGCTCATACTATTCCACCGCTCTTTTTTGACCCTGGAACTTTCCCGGAGTTATTAGTTGGAGGAGCAGCAGCTCTGTTTGGGATCCTTTGGAAACATCGCAGGGGAAAACGAGCAGGCGCGCTGGTTAA
>NW_025740462.1:0-1466 GCF_021292245.1 Micropterus dolomieu
GTTATTTCCTTAAAATGTCACATGCAAAGTGGAACAATAGTGCACTGCCAACATACCAACATTAAAATAAGTAAGAGCCTTGGCCTTCTATAACTTTAAGACACCCTGACTCCGCAATTTGATGTGTTTCTTGTCAAATCAAGCTCATATGTAAGAATAAATCACATAACGGGATGAAGCGTCCACTCAGAACATGTTCCCTCCATCAGAGTCTCATTCCGAAACACTGAACAATCTTCAGCAGTGGAGAAGAACCAAAGTCTTCCCACCAGCTTCCTGCTCTGAAGGAAACATCTTAACTCTTCATCGTGGAGAGCGAGACCAAACTCTTTAGAAACACATTCCTCAAGCCAACAACTAAAGAAATGATCCCTGAAAGTATAGCCCTCGTTTGTTGAGGCTGTTTCTCAGGGTCTTGTGTCTGGAGACGAGCGCTTTTACTGCTGGTGAACTCCTGACGGACGCTCCTCCTGCAATCACAGCATCATCACTGACAGATTAAGACCTCAGTCACAGCAGCATTTGTAAAGCACATGTAAAGTTATCATTTTGAAATGAAATCAGTTTTTTTGTGTTGAAACTTCTTGCTCAAACAGTAGACTCTTGTTGTATGCATACCAAATGAATGTAAGATAGTTAACAGAAACACTTACAAACTTGAACTTTCCTCTGAATTTTACTACAAATATAGACATTTTGTTTGGTATCTGTTGTTTTTATGAAGTCAGATTTGTTTAGTTTTGGATGTCTTTTTCTCTGTGATTGACAGATATTGCAGCCATTTCCAGTCTCATTAATTACTGCTAAGTCATTTCAATTTATCCTTAAATGTACTGCACCAGCCTTTTAATGGTAAACAAACATGTTTAAAGAGCATTTTCTATTTTATTGGAAAAGACAGCGCTGAGTCAACGAACAAATTGTTTTGCACGCACACCACACTGATCTGTCGCAGAATGGGAAGAATTCTACCCAGGAGCGTTTAAGTCAATCTCAGAATATCTTTGAAATTATTTGACTCATTTTCTGTGCAGTCAGCTCAGGATGCAGCAACATGAATGACAACAAACAGAAACCTTAAGATGATGAGCTGCAGCCACATTTTGTTGGCTTCATGGAGGATGACAGAAAATATGTCTCAGTTACAGAAAGTTCAACCTTTCTGAAATGTCTGTCTTTTAGAATGGACACAAATTGGGTAGAGAGAGACATTAGTAAGATGAACAATTAAAAATGTAAAACAGAAAGTAGAAAGTCAGCCACAACAGATCAGTCAGTGATGATGCTGTGATTGTAGGAGGAGCGTCTGTCAGGAGTTCACCAGCAGTAAAAGTGCTCGTCTCCAGACATAAGACCCTGAGAAACAGCCCCAACAAACCAAGGCTATACTTTCAGGGATCATTTCTTTAGTTGTTGACTTGAGGAATGTGTTTCTAAAGAGTTTGGTCTCGTTGCCCGCGATGAAG
>NW_025740463.1:0-1606 GCF_021292245.1 Micropterus dolomieu
ATCCAGGTCGTGGTTAAGGTCACTTGACTGCTTCATGCAGCTGGCTCACGGTCTCCCGGGGGCTGTCATAGGGATCTCCTTCCTGCCACATCTCATCTTTTCCTGGATGTGTTTACGGTCACTTGACTGCTTCATACAGCTGTCTCGCGGTCTCCCGGGGGCTGTCATAGGGACCTCCTTTCTGCCACATCTCATCCTGACCTCCAGTAGGCTCTTTTGGCCAGCATTCATGGCTTCTATCGCCTTGCCGGTGGGTTTTTTCTAAACCTAACCATTACAACATAATGCCTAAACCCAACCAATTTCACTTCTCTTCTAACTTTTCTCCGCTGGGTAGGTGCACACAGCTGGGAGGGCCTAGAGATACATGCGCCGGCCAGTGCATTGCCTTTGGCCTCCTACTCCAAACCGTGTTAGTCGGCGGACAGCACGGGGGAGGTCATCGAGATAGAATAATACACCCTAACCCGCCCGTGCCTTCGGATCGCCGGGTTCTCTCTAAGCAAAGGTGCACCAGATGCCTTTCTCTCTCTCTCTCTCTCTCTCTCTCCCACATGTAGCACGTCTCCCCTTCCTCTCTCCCTCTCTGGAGATGAGCGGTGGGGGGGATCCAGGGTACGCCCAGGCAGGCGGGGTAGTGGTGATGATGTAGTCACATCTCCCATTTCCTTTCCCTGTTGCTGCGTGCAGTCTTTTCCCTTCTGGATAGTAGCTTAGCTCTTCACAGCTGTCTCATGGACTCATGGGGGCTGTTATAGGCAGTTTCTTCACTTCTGATCCTCTCCTGTGAGCTTGGATCATGCCAGAATTACGGCAGGAAACTGCACTTTCCGACAATATATCACACGCCCAGACCATTACTTCTAGTAGGATTACTTCTTGCTTAGCGGCTTAGACCACGCCCCTTTTGAGTGATTTTGCTCCCTTTTGAGTTATATTCTCTGTTGGGGTCCTTGCAGTTAGGGTTTATAATGGCTATTCAGCCATACTACCTCTCAGCATCCAAAAAACCCACACTTTACCGTTAAAATACGCTAGTTCTAAAAAATTGATGTTGCACCCTGACTGAGACGTCCATGCAGCAGACTGGGGTTGTCAGCAGACTCCTCCCTCCTTCTTGCTTCCTGGATCTTTACCTCTTGGAGTCGTGCGGTGTAATTGGGACACAAGAGGAGGCTGCGCAAGCTCGAGAGCGCCCCCTGGCCTGTCCCCATGGTTCTCCGCAGCGCCCCCTGCAGGGTTTTCATGGTACTTCAGACAGTGGCTTCACAGCGATTCCTCTTTCAACCCATGGATCCATCTCTTTGGACGACAACTCCGTCTTCTCTGTAAGTGACTGCTGAGCTACACAAACATCTCAAGGTTATTAAAACTAAAATAGCACCTTTAATACTAGTTAACGCCAACACTTAACAATAAGGTTAACCAACCAATTGGCCTTGGGACACACCCCGGGACTTGATCAATCTCGGCGGGGCCTTCCTTGGGAGAGGGTGTCCAGTGATAAGTGGCCGAAACACCCAATGATCTCAAGGCACACTGCTGACGATGTTCCCACAATTTATTGTAACATAAATAACAATGTCTATTGGGCTAATACAGCCTT
>NW_025740464.1:0-1338 GCF_021292245.1 Micropterus dolomieu
CTATCAAGACATTCTGGAGCGAAACGTACTGCCCAGTGTCAGAAAGCTCTGTCTCAGTCGCAGGTCATGGGTCCTCCAACAGGATAATGACCCAAAACACACAGCTAAAAGCACCCAAGAATGGATAAGAACAAAACGTTGGACTATTCTGAAGTGGCCTTCTATGAGTCCTGATCTGAATCCTATCGAACATCTATGGAAAGAGCTGAAACTTGCAGTCTGGAGAAGGCACCCATCAAACCTGAGACAGCTGGAGCAGTTTGCTCAGGAAGAGTGGGCCAAACTACCTGTTAACAGGTGCAGAGGTGTCATTGAGAGCTACAGAAAACGTTTGATTGCAGTGATTGCCTCTAAAGGTTGTGCAACAAAATATTAGGTTAGCGGTCCCTTCATTTTTGTCCATGCCATTTTCATTTGTTTTATTATTTACAATATTATGTTGAATAAACAATCAAAAGAAAAGTCTGATTTCTATTAAATGTGGAATAAACAATGGTGGATGCCAATTACTTTTGTCAGTTTCAAGTTATTTCAGTGAAAATTGTGCATTCTTCGTTTTTTGTGGAGGGGTACCAACAAATTTGGGCACGTCTGTAAATGTAAATACAGTAATATTGTTATTCACGTCGGCGGTAATGACTCCCGGTTACGCCAATCGGAGGTCACTAAGATTAATGTTGAGTCGGTGTGTACATATGCAAAAACAATGTCGGACACCGTGGTTTTCTCTGGACCCCTGCCAAATCTGACCTGTGATGACATGTATAGCCGCATGTCGTCATTCCGCCGCTGGTTGTCGAGGTGGTTTCCAGCAAACGATGTGGGCTTTGTTGATCATTGGCAGACTTTCTGGGGAAGACCTGGTCTGATTCGGAGAGACGGCATCCATCCCACTTGGGAAGGAGCAGCTCTCATTTCTAGAAATCTGGCCAAGTTTATTAGTGGACCAAATCCATGACAACCCAGAGTTGAGACCAGGAGGCAGAGTCGCAGTTTAACACACTACTCTGCCCTTCTTTTTCAGCAGTTACCCACCCAAAACCCTACGCAGAGTCGCAGTCTAACACACTTCTCTGCTCCTCCATTTCAGGAGTTACTTAGTGAAAATCCTATAGTGACGGTGTCTGCCCCCCGACCATCGAAATGATTTAAAAAGGTAAACAGAAGAGGAGCTGTGCATAAAAACCTCATAAAAATTAAAACCACAAGAGCAATAGTGCAAACGAATAGGAGAGTTAAATGTGGACTCTTAAACATCAGATCTCTCTCTTCTAAAGGTGTACTAGTAAATGAACTAATATCAGATTATGATATTGATTTATTTTGTCTTACTGAAAC
>NW_025740465.1:0-1612 GCF_021292245.1 Micropterus dolomieu
GCAGTGATTTCCAACTTGGGTGTGAAAGACTAAGAACAAGGCTTTCAAATGAGTTATAATTTAATTTAGGTTTAGAGCTGATTAGTAGGCTAGAGTCGAAGATGGCTGCAACTCCACCTCCTCGGCCTGTGCCTCGAGGAATGTGAGCATTAATATGACTGGGAGGGGTGGATTCATTTAGGCTAACATATTCTCCATCACCCAGCCAGGTTTCAGTAAGACAAAATAAATCGATATCATAATCTGATATTAGTTCATTTACTAGTACACCTTTAGAAGAGAGAGATCTGATGTTTAAGGGTCCACATTTAACTCTCCTATTCGTTTGCACTATTGCTCTTGTGGTTTTAATTTTTATGAGGTTTTTATGCACAGCTCCTCTTCTGTTTACCTTTGATTTAAATCATTTCGATGGTCGGGGGACAGACACCGTCACTATAGGATTGTCACAAATTAATGGAGGAGCAGAGAAGTGTGTTAGACTGTGACTCTACCTCCTGGTCTCAACTCTGGGTTGTCATGCCAGTATTAATGAGAAATGGATATATTGTTGTCAGAGGGGGTATAGCTCAGTGGTAGAGCATTTGACTGCAGATCAAGAGGTCCCCAGTTCAACTCTGGGTGCCCCCTACTTGTGCTAACATCGCCGATGCCTGTCTAAAATGGTCATATGTACTTGCTGAAGTAACCCATTGAATATGCAAAGATACTGGCCAGTTTTCACATTTGTATCAGTGGTGATGCTAAGCAGCAAATTGTCCGTTTTTAAACACACCACTACGTAAATGCATGTGCTCTCTTGCTTTATATACAAAACATTTATAAACATTTTTGTCCAGACTATCAATGAGCAATGGATAAAGATGTCAGAGGGGGTATAGCTCAGTGGTAGAGCATTTGACTGCAGTTCAAGAGGTCCCCAGTTCAAATCTGGGTGCCCCCTACCTGTCAGAACATCGCAGATGCCTGTTAAAAATGGGCATACGTACTTTCTGAAGTAACCCAGTGAATATGCAAACAAACTGCCTAATTTCCACCTTCCCATTACTGTTTGTAATGACAATAAGCAATGAATTGTCCATCTTTAGACACACCACTATGTAAGTGCATGTGCTCTCTTATTTTATATACAAAATATTTATAAACATTTTTATCCACACTATTCAATTCAATTCAATTTTATTTATATAGCGCCAAATCACAGCAGCAGTTATCTCACAGCGCTTTTCATAAAAGAGCAGGTCTAGACCGTACTCTGTGATGTTATTTACAGAAGCCCAACAATTCCCACCAAGAGCAAGCACTAGGCGACAGAGGCAAGGAAAAACTTCCTTTTAAGAGGCAGAAACCTCCAGCAGAACCATGGCTCAGGGTGGGCGGCCATCTGCCTCGACCGGTTGGGGGTGAAGGTGAGAGATAGAGAGAGAGAGAGGAAGAGGGATTGGAGGGACAGCGAGGAAGAGAGAGAGAGAGAGAGAGAGAGGGGAGGGAGGCAGCCTACACAATATACACACAGAGGTACAGACAGTAAAGGTAATGTTACTATATGTGTGTGGCTTGCTTGGGATACATACTATAGACTAAATGAAAAGTGGTACTGATATTTATAGTA
>NW_025740466.1:0-1581 GCF_021292245.1 Micropterus dolomieu
AGAGAGAGGGAGAGAGGGAGGGAGAGAGAGAGAGGGAGAGAGGGAGAGGGAGAGAGAGGGAGAGAGGGAGGGAGAGAGAGAGAGGGAGAGAGGGAGAGGGAGAGGGAGGGAGAGAGAGGGAGAGAGGGAGAGGGAGAGGGAGAGGGAGAGGGGGAGAGGGAGAGGGGGAGAGGGAGAGGGAGGGAGAGAGAGGGAGAGAGAGGGAGAGAGAGGGAGAGAGAGTTGAGAGATTTGATTTTGAGAGCGGCAACTTATAGAATACGAAATTTTTCACCCGTTCTGACATGTTTGCAAATTTTGGTGAGTTTTCGAGTATGTTTAGGCCATGTCATTTGAGCCTACTTTGCAGAAAAAAAAAATATATAATATATATATATATATATAAAAATAATCTTAGCAAATTCAATAGGGACCTCACACGGTCGTGCTCGGGCCCTAATAAATAAATGTAGGTAGTAATTAAATTATACAAGGAGACATAAATGTATATATTTTAATTAGTGCCTTTAAATATTCACCTTTGTTATAATTACCTTATTTGTTTATTCAACTTTATTTATTACTAATTTTTTAAATGTATTTATTTATGTGTGTTTTAATATTTTTGTCTGTTTTATTCTTCCTTTGTATTTTTTTTTTACCTTATTTATTTTCACCCATGGTATTTATTTCTGCCTGTCCTTTTTAAATTTCTGTATGCATTTCCGCCTCATTATGCAAATGAGGAGGGGCTGTGTCTCAAGGGGTCATCTTCTCTGCTATTGGTGGACCAGTCAGACAGGAGAGCTCTAGGCCTACTCTGCCTGCAGACATCAACGATCTTGCCCCTCATACAGTCAGATGGCTTCCTTCAGTGCGCTGAGGTGTTTAACAACTCTGAAGACAATACTACCAGCAATGTCTTCCTTCTCTTTTCACGTAGACGCTCCGACAGACAGTGCTTTCAGTTTGCTGCATGCAGGGACACAGAACTGCGGTATAGGGAGAAGCTCACGGTCAGCTGGCTGCAGCTAAATCTGGAGTGCACTCGTATTCAATTCTGTATGGTAAATTCAGTTTTAACGGAGCAGAGCGAGCTGACAGGCAGAGTTAGAGACTTTTTCTGTAGGTTTCTCTCTTTACAAAGACGCATGTTGCAGTCAGAGTCTTCTCTGAAGAGGGCAATGAAGTCTCAGTAGTACACGATGCGAGCACAACATACAACACAATTTATCAAATTACACAACGGATATACAGTATGAAAATACGATTGATTGGATTATACTCACAAGAAGTATAAAACCTGTTACATGCGTCTATTAAAAGTCAAGTAACACAAAAATGTCAGGGAAATTACTTTACTTAGATTTAAGTACTGCAGTTGTACATTTGAAATACCTTCCTACCTTTCTGATAGGAAGCCTTCTTGAGGTGGTATAAAACATTTCTTCTTATATTCTGATTTGAGTTGTGGACAACTATGACCACATGAATTAAAAAAATTAAACATTTCACTGCCCAAGTCAGATATAACACAAGTCTTGTTCATTAGACTACATGCTGTACAGTATTTGTGGACAGATTTTGTCCCAGGATTTATTA
>NW_025740467.1:0-1707 GCF_021292245.1 Micropterus dolomieu
GTAAACTTAGTAGTAGTAGCGGTAGTAACCTTAGTAGTAGTAGTAGCAGTTGTAAACTTAGTAGTAGTAGTAGCGGTAGTAACCTTAGTAGTTTTAGCAGCAGTAGTAACCTTAGTAGTAGTAGTAGCAGTTGTAAACTTAGTAGTAGTAGTAGCGGTAGTAACCTTAGTAGTAGTAGTAGCAGTTGTAAACTTAGTAGTAGTAGTAGCGGTAGTAACCTTAGTAGTTTTAGCAGCAGTAGTAACCTTAGTAGTAGTAGTAGCGGTAGTAACCTTAGTAGTAGTAGTAGCAGTTGTAAACTTAGTAGTAGTAGTAGCGGTAGTAACCTTAGTAGTTTTAGCAGCAGTAGTAACCTTAGTAGTAGTAGTAGCAGTTGTAAACTTAGTAGTAGTAGTAGCGGTAGTAACCTTAGTAATAGTAGCAGTAGTAGTAACCTTAGTAGTAGTAGTAGCAGTTGTAACCTTAGTAGTAGTAGCGGTAGTAACCTTAGTAGTAGTAGTAGCAGTTGTAAACTTAGTAGTAGTAGTAGCGGTAGTAACCTTAGTAGTAGTAGCAGTAGTAGTAACCTTAGTAGTAGAAGTAGCAGTAGTAGTAACCTTAGTAGTAGTAGTAGCAGTTGTAAACTTAGTAGTAGTAGCGGTAGTAACCTTAGTAGTAGTAGTAGCGGTAGTAACCTTAGTAGTAGTAGCACTAGTAGTAACCTTAGTAGTAGAAGTAGCAGTAGTAGTAACCTTAGTAGTAGTAGCAGTAGTAGTAACCTTAGTAGTAGTAGCAGTAGTAGTAACCTTAGTAGTAGTAGCACTAGTAGTAACCTTAGTAGTATTAGCAGCAGTAGTAACCTTAGTAGTAGTAGTAGCAGTTGTAAACTTAGTAGTAGTAGTAGCGGTAGTAACCTTAGTAGTTTTAGCAGCGGTAGTAACCTTAGTAGTAGTAGTAGCAGTTGTAAACTTAGTAGTAGTAGTAGCGGTAGTAACCTTAGTAGTAGTAGCAGTAGTAGTAACCTTAGTAGTAGTAGTAGCGGTAGTAACCTTAGTAGTATTAGCAGGTAGTAACCTTAGTAGTAGTAGTAGCAGTTGTAAACTTAGTAGTAGTAGTAGCGGTAGTAACCTTAGTAGTTTTAGCAGCAGTAGTAACCTTAGTAGTAGTAGTAGCAGTTGTAAACTTAGTAGTAGTAGTAGCGGTAGTAACCTTAGTAGTAGTAGCAGTAGTAGTAACCTTAGTAGTAGAAGTAGCAGTAGTAGTAACCTTAGTAGTAGTAGCAGTAGTAGTAGCCTTAGTAGCAGTAGTAGTAAGCTTAGTAGTAGTAGCACTAGTAGTAACCTTAGTAGTATTAGCAGCAGTAGTAACCTTAGTAGTAGTAGTAGCAGTTGTAAACTTAGTAGTAGTAGTAGCGGTAGTAACCTTAGTAGTTTTAGCAGCAGTAGTAACCTTAGTAGTAGTAGTAGCAGTTGTAAACTTAGTAGTAGTAGTAGCGGTAGTAACCTTTGTAGTAGTAGCAGTAGTAGTAACCTTAGTAGTAGTAGTAGCAGTAGTAAACTTAGTAGTAGTAGCGGTAGTAACCTTAGTAGTAGTAGTAGCAGTTGTAAACTTAGTAGTAGTAGTAGCGGTAGTAACCTTAGTAGTTGTAGCAGCAGTAGTAACCTTAGTAGTAGTAGTAGCAGTTGTAAACTTAGTAGTAGTAGTAGCGGTAGTAACCTTAGTAGTAGT
>NW_025740468.1:0-648 GCF_021292245.1 Micropterus dolomieu
GAAAAGAGGAGGAGGAAGAGGACAGGGAGAGGAAGAGGAAGAAAAGAGGAGGAGGAAGAGGACAGGGAGAGGAAGAGGAAGAAAAGAGGAGGAGGAAGAGGACAGGGAGAGGAAGAGGAAGAGAAGAGGGAGAGGAGAGGGAGAGGAGAGAGAGAGAGGGAAGGAAGAAGAGGGAGAGGAAGAGGAGGAGGAAGAGGGAGAGCGAGAGGAGGAGGAGGAGGAAGAGGAGGAAGAGGAAGAGGAGGAAGAGGAAGAGGAGGAGGAGGAAGAGGAGAGGAGGAGGAGGAGAGGAGGAGGAGGAAGAGGAAGAGGAGGAGGAGGAAGAGGAAGAGGAAGAGGAGGAGGAGGAAGAGGAGGAGGAGGAAGAGGAGAGGGAGAGGAAGAGGAGGAGGAGAGGGAGAGCGAGAGGAGGAGGAGAGGGAGAGCGAGAGGAGGAGGAGAGGAGGAGGAGGAAGAGGAGAGGGAGAGAGAGGAGAGGGAGAGGAAGAAAAGAGGAGGAGGAAGAGGACAGGGAGAGGAAGAGGAAGAAAAGAGGAAGAGGAGAGGGAGAGGAAGAGGAGAGGAGGAGGAGGAAGAGGAGAGGGAGAGAGAGGAGAGGGAGAGGAAGAAAAGAGGAGGAGGAAGAGGACAGGGAGAGGAAGAGGAAGA
>NW_025740469.1:0-398 GCF_021292245.1 Micropterus dolomieu
AGAGAGCGTTTCAGTTGTGTATGTGAGAGCGTTTCAGTTGTGTATGTGAGAGCGTTTCAGTTGTGTGTGAGAGAGCGTTTCAGTTGTGTATGTGAGAGAGCGTTTCAGTTGTGTATGTGAGAGAGCGTTTCAGTTGTGTGTGAGAGAGCGTTTCAGTTGTGTATGTGAGAGCGTTTCAGTTGTGTGTGTGAGAGCGTTTCAGTTGTGTGTGAGAGAGCGTTTCAGTTGTGTATGTGAGAGCGTTTCAGTTGTGTGTGAGAGAGCGTTTCCGTTGTGTGTGAGAGAGCGTTTCAGTTGTGTGTGAGAGAGCGTTTCCGTTGTGTGTGAGAGAGCGTTTCAGTTGTGTGTGAGAGAGCGTTTCCGTTGTGTGTGAGAGAGCGTTTCAGTTGTGTATGTGA
>NW_025740470.1:0-1510 GCF_021292245.1 Micropterus dolomieu
TAAATACCATGGGTGAAAATAAATAAGGTAAATAAATACAAAGGAAGAATAAAACAGACAAAAATATTAAAACACACACATAAATAAATACATAAAAAAAATTAGTAATAAATAAAGTTGAATAAACAAATAAGGTAATTATAACAAAGGTGAATAAGTAAAGGCACAAAATATATACATTTATGTCTCCTTGTATAATTTAATTACTACCTACATTTATTTACTTACTTTATTTTTTTGTGTATTTAATTGGATGCTTATTTATTTATTGAGCATTTATTTATTTCTGTATTTATTTCTGACTGTGTCAGGATCGGTCCTCCATAGCGGGGTGGGAGAGTTATCAAGCACGTAAAGTTTGGTTCAGATGTGAGCATGTACACTGAAGTTACAACAACTTCCTGTGTCATGGCAAAGACTTGATCTCTGACGCCACGCCACGGACACACCCATTGACGAAAACTCGCAAATAGCACAACTTTTCATCTTCAATGCCTTTAGAAGGCACAGCACAAATTTGAAGTCGAAACTTGTAGAATACGAAATTTTTCACCGGTTCTGACATGTTTGCAAATTTTGGTGAGTTTTCGAGAATGTTTAGGCCATGTCATTTGAGCCTACTTTTGCTCGGGCCCTAAAAAAAAAATAATAATCCGAGCAAATTCAATAGGGACCTCACACGGTCGTGCTCGGGCCCTAAAAAAAAAAAATATATAATCCGAGCAAATTCAATAGGGACCTCGCACGGTCGTGCTCGGGCCCTAAAATAATCCGAGCAAATTCAATAGGGACCTCGCACGGTCGTGCTCGGGCCCTAATAATCTTAGCAAATTCAATAGGGACCTCACACGGTCGTGCTCGGGCCCTAAAAAATAATATGAGCAAATTCAATAGGGACGTCGCACGGTCGTGCTCGGGCCCTAAATATCACATGGTCATAAGTATTCAGACCCTTTGCCGTGACACTCATATTTAACTCAGGTGCTGTCTACTTCTGATCATCCTTGAGATGGTTCTACACCTTCATTTGAGTCCAGCTGTGTTTGATTATACTGATTGGACTTGATTAGGAAAGCCACACACCTGTCTATATAAGACCTTATAGCTCACAGTGCATGTCAGAGCAAATGAGAATCATGAGGTCAAAGGAACTGCCTGAAGAGCTCAGAGACAGAATTGGGGCAAGGCACAGATCTGGCCAAGGTTACAAAAAAATTTCTGCTGCACTTAAGGTTCCTAAGAGCACAGTGGCCTCCATAATCCTCAAATGGAAGACGTTTGGGACGACCAGAACCCTTCCTAGAGCTGGCCGTCCGGCCAAACTGAGCTATCGGGGGAGAAGAGCCTTGGTGAGAGAGGTAAAGAAGAACCCAAAGGTCACTGTGGCTGAGCTCCAGAGATGCAGTCGGGAGATGGGAGAAAGTTGTAGTAAGTCAACCATCACTGCAGCAATCCACCAGTCGGGGCTTTATGGCAGAGTGGCCCGACGGAAGCCTCTCCTCAGTGCAAG
>NW_025740471.1:0-1308 GCF_021292245.1 Micropterus dolomieu
TGGGTACAGCGACAAGGTCACCTTCAGCCGGAGGTCCTCACTCACAAACAGACGCTCATTCCTGGGTGGACATTCAGGAAAAGGATCCAGTCCGCCTGGAAGTCCCTAGCCAGGATCAGACGCTCTCCCGTCCAAGTCCTAAGCAGGCCCTGCCAAGCCTGGCTTCCGAGATCAGGCGAGATCGGGCAGTCCCAGGCCGGAATGGCCGTAAGCTGCCTTTGCACACCCCAGAAGGGCCTTCAAAACACGATGTAACATTTACACAGCACTGTGTACAGGATAGGGAGAAAAAGAAGCAGCACAGCAGCAGCAGCAGCAGCGCCCCCTGCTGTTTCCTAAAGAGACGTTCAAAAATTCTCCTTTCACCGAAGCGCCCTCTGCCGTTTTTCGAAGGCGAAGCGAAAAAGGCTTACAGCACCGGGTATTCCCAGGCGGTCACCCATCCAAGTACTAACCAGGCCCTTCTCTGCTTAGCTTCCGAGATCGAACGAGATCGGGCGCTCCCAGAGCGGTGTGGCCGTAAGCCACTCAGGCGTCCCCAAACGGCCATTCAAAAGATGTTCTACGGCTAATTGACAAAAAACGTATTCTGCCCATAATGTCCAATGTGCTCCAGAGTCACTTGGAATCCACAGGCACTGATTCCTGGGTAAACATCCAGGAACCGGGACACCGTTCACGCTGGCAGTCCACAGACAGGAATAGGCACCCGTTCCCGGGTATGGGTACAGCGACAAGGCCACTTTCAGCCGGAGGTCCTCACTCACAAACAGACGCTCATTCCTGGGTGGACATTCAGGAAAAGGATCCAGTCCGCCTGGAAGTCCCTAGCAAGGATCAGACGCTCTCCCGTCCAAGTCCTAAGCAGGCCCTGCCAAGCCTGGCTTCCGAGATCAGGCGAGATTGGGCAGTCCCAGGCCGGAATGGCCGTAAGCTGCCTTTGCACACCCCAGACGGGCCTTCAAAACACGATGTAACATTTACACAGCACTGTGTACAGGATAGGGAGAAAAAGAAGCAGCAGCAGCGCCCCCTGCTGTTTCCTAAAGAGACGTTCAAAAGATCTCCTTTCACCGAAGCGCCCTCTGCCGTTTTTCGAAGGCGAAGCGAAAAAGGCTTACAGCACCGGGTATTCCCAGGCGGTCACCCATCCAAGTACTAACCAGGCCCTGCTCTGGTTAGCTTCCTAGATCTGACGAGATCGGGCGCTCCCAGAGCTGTGTGGCCGTAAGCCACTCAGGCACCCCCAAACGGCCCTTCAAAAGATGTTCTACGGCAAATTGACAAAAAACGTATTCTGCCCATAAT
>NW_025740472.1:0-1968 GCF_021292245.1 Micropterus dolomieu
ATGCTTCCTTTAGGCAATATTATCAGGAAATATTCCATAAGCTTTCATTGTTATGCAGATGATACTCAGTTATATCTATCGATCAAACCAGATGAAACACATCAGTTAGCTAAACTTCAAATGTGCCTTCAGGATGTTAAAACCTGGATGACCTGTAATTTTCTAATGTTAAACTCAGATAAAACTGAAGTTATTGCTCTGTGGCCTAAGCACCTCCGTGACGCATTATCTAAAGATATAGTTTCCCTTGATGGCATCGCCCTGGCCTCCAGCACCACTGTGAGGAATCTTGGAGTTATCTTTGATCAGGACATGTCGTTTAAGTCTCACATTAAGCAAATTTCAAGGACCGCCTTTTTTCACCTACGTAATATTGCGAAAATCCGGAACATCCTGTATAAAAATGATGCAGAAAAAATAGTCCATGCATTTGTTACTTCTAGGCTGGATTAGTGCAATTCCTTATTATCAGGCTGCTCGAAAAAGTCCGTTAAGACTCTTCAGCTGATCCAGAATGCTGCAGCACGTGTTCTGACAGGAACCAGGAAAAGAGATCATATTTCTCCTGTTTTAGCTTCTTTGCATTGGCTTCCAGTAAAATCCAGAACAGAATTTAAAATCATTCTTCTTACCTACAAAGCCTAAGCCTGAACCATCCCTTAGTTATGCTGCTATAGGCCTTGACTGCTGGGGGATTTCCCATGATGCACTGAGCTCCTCTCTCCTCTACTTTCTCTCCCTCTGTATGCAACCTCATCCCATTATTGCATTTTACTAACTCGACTTCTTCCCTTTCCCGTAGTCTTGTGCTTTCTCGTCCCTCTCCTCTCTCCTCCTATCACTTCCTGCAGGTGTTTCTGGCTCTGGAGCTGTGGAGTCTGGATCTGTGGTTGCGAGACACCTGCTGCCCCGTGTTCTACTAGTCCTATCATTATTATTATTGTTATTATAATCATTAACATTACAATTATTATCATTAACACTATTATAAATATCTGTACCATTTTTCATTTAGTCTATAGCAACATCACCTTTACTGTCTGTACCTCTGTGTGTATATTGTGTAGGCTGCCTCCCTCCCCTCTCGCTCTCCTTCCATCCCTCTCCCTCTTTCCCTCTGTTCCTCTATTGTCCTCTCTCATTAATAATGGACGTGCCCTGTTTGCTACTGTCGACAGGCTAACCAACCCTCCTGTGTCTGTAGCCTCTGAACTTCTATCCACCAGGGCCTGCAATGAATTTGCTTCCTTCTTCACAGACAAAATTCAAACAATTAGACAAGCAATCAGTGCCTCCATGTCAGTAACAGAATATGTCTGGTCCCTGTGTCCACTTAAAAACAAATCATATAGCATGAGACAATTTGATTCTATTAACCATAAAAACCTGGAAGATATAATACAACATCTGAAATCCTCCTCATGCTGCCTTGATATTCTGCCAACAGTTTTTTTCAAAAATGTTTCTAAATGCATGGCCTCAGATTTACTACAAATTGTCTACATGTCTCTCCTCTCAGGTTTTTTCCCACAGGCCCTGAAAACTGCAGTCATTAAGCCACTCTTAAGAAAGAGCAATCTAGACAGTTCACTAATGAGCAATTATAGGCCCATATCAAATCTCCCATTTTTAAGTAAAATCATTGAAAAGGCTGTTTTTCAACAGCTTAGTGCTTTCTTGACACTAAATAACTGTTTTGATGTCTTCCAGTCAGGTTTTCGACCACACCACAGCACTGAGACGGCTCTTGTTAAGGTCTTCAATGACATCCATTTAAACACTGACAGTGGCAGAATTTCAGTCTTAGTATTATTGGATCTCAGTGCTGCATTCGACACGGTCGACCACAACATATTACTAGACAGACTTGAAAACTGGGTTGGACTTTCTGGCACAGTACTAAAATGGTTTGAATCCTACTTAAAGGACAGGGACTACTTTGTGTCTATAGGTAATCACACATCTGAG
>NW_025740473.1:0-520 GCF_021292245.1 Micropterus dolomieu
CACAGACTACACACACACACACACACACTGAGGATACACACTAACACACACATTGAGGATACGCACTAACACACACACACTGAGGATACACACTAACACACACACACTGAGGATACACACTAACACACACACTGAGGATACACTAACACACACACTGAGGATACACACTAACACATACACACTGAGGATACACACTAACACACACACACTGAGGATACACACTAACACACACACTGAGGATACACACTAATACACACATTGAGGATACACACTAACACACACACACTGAGGATATACACTAACACACACTGAGGATACACACTAACACACACACACACTGAGGATACACACTAACACACACTGAGGATACACACTAACACACACACTGAGGATACACATTAACACACACTGAGGATACACACTAACACACACACACTGAGGATACACACTAACACACACTGAGGATACACACTAACACACACACTGAGGATACACACTAACACACACTGAGGATACACAC
>NW_025740475.1:0-1250 GCF_021292245.1 Micropterus dolomieu
CTTAGGGGTTGATTGCAGAGCTATAGTTAAAAAAGAGACTTCATTAGGCGAATTGGAGGGGAAGACTCTGGGCTCCTCCACAGATGAACTGTCTGAGTAGCTCTCAGCTCTTCCCCTCTTTTCCGAGGCTCCAGGAGACTCAGAAGACAATTCTGAAATTAGTCTCTTGGCCGGCTGGGCATTGGGGAGGGGGACATCCTCGCTATCACTCTGTGACTGGCCAAATTTTTGTTCTGAGCCAGTCACTGAGCTAGCTCCGCCTTCTGCCTGCACTGCCACTGCTTCCTCCCTGTTCTCCACTTGTGGGGCAGCTGCAGGCCCCTCCCCTTCTCCCGCCTCTACTGGTCCTTCTCCTCCAATCACAGGATTTGGCGGGAGATTTGAATTCTCCAGCCCAGCCTCTTCAATTAGCTCTCTAACTGCTTCATCTTGTCCGCCATTTTGTGTCTTTTCTGTTGGCTTTGCTGCCTTTAATTTGTTGGCAAATGACTTAGGGCAATCTCTGAAGAGGTGGTTTGTTTCTCCACAAAGATTGCACTTTCTGCCATTGGTGCATTCCTCGAAAGTATGCCCAATTTCTCTACATTTACCACAAATGATCTGCTGGCACGCTTCTGCCAGGTGCCCATTCTCACCACACTTGTGGCAGAGTTTGGGCTGGCCCTGGTAATGAATGTAGCCCCTGTTGTTTCCCAGAACTATCATGGATGGCAGATGTTTCAGGCCCTGGAAGCCTTGCGGGTCTTGCCATTGTTGGATGGGGACCCTCCAAGCGCAATTCCAGATGCCATCCTCATCTCTCACTTTGGTAGCCTGGCCTTTAACAGTGCAAAATCTGCCCAGCCACAAACAAATGTCATCTGCATTCACAGTCTCATTGAACATTCTGACAATTACCGTTTTAGCGGCATTATCAGTCAGTTTCTCAACATTAAATGCAGTAAACTGGGGTTTTTCATTTTCGAAGCGTGTCCAGAAATCTCTGAACACGGCAGCAGAGACAAAACTCACATCGAATCCTTTTCCAAATGGCAGAGTCAAAATACAATTTATAACCTGCGGGGAGAATTTCAAAATGTTCTGGATCATTTTCCTTGAGAAGTCAAGCCTTGACATAACAAGGGTTGTCCCATCTTTTTCTTTGAATGTAAATCTGACACTGTGGTGCCTCCTCATGCCGGCATGGTTGGCCGCCATGGTGGAGGCACCACAACGTAAAAGTGGTAAAAGGAAGCTAAAACACCTAAAAC
>NW_025740476.1:0-1126 GCF_021292245.1 Micropterus dolomieu
CAGAGGTTTCAGCCGGTCTTAAAGGTAGAAGGACACAGAGGTTTCAGCCGGTCTTAAAGGTCTTAAAGGTAGAAGGATGCAGAGGTTTCAGCCGGTCTTAAAGGTAGAAGGACGCAGAGGTTTCAGCCGGTCTTAAAGGTAGAAGGATGCAGAGGTTTCAGCCGGTCTTAAAGGTAGAAGGACGCAGAGGATTCAGCCGGTCTTAAAGGTAGAAGGACACAGAGGTTTCAGCCGGTCTTAAAGGTCTTAAAGGTAGAAGGATGCAGAGGTTTCAGCCGGTCTTAAAGGTAGAAGGACGCAGAGGATTCAGCCGGTCTTAAAGGTAGAAGGACACAGAGGTTTCAGCCGGTCTTAAAGGTCTTAAAGGTAGAAGGATGCAGAGGTTTCAGCCGGTCTTAAAGGTCTTAAAGGTCTTAAAGGTAGAAGGATGCAGAGGTTTCAGCCGGTCTTAAAGGTCTTAAAGGTAGAAGGATGCAGAGGTTTCAGCCGGTCTTAAAGGTAGAAGGACGCAGAGGTTCCAGACGGTCTTAAAGGTAGAAGGACGCAGAGGTTTCAGCCGGTCTTAAAGGTAGAAGGATGCAGAGGTTTCAGCCGGTCTTAAAGGTCTTAAAGGTAGAAGGACACAGAGGTTTCAGCTGGTCTTAAAGGTCTTAAAGGTAGAAGGACACAGAGGTTTCAGCCGGTCTTAAAGGTCTTAAAGGTAGAAGGACGCAGAGGTTTCAGCCGGTCTTAAAGATCGTCCAGTCTTCATCCTCTTTTTCCTCAGAGGAGGAAAGCACCAGTCGGACTAACAGGTTAGTCCTTCTTGAAGTACTAAAAAGTAAATACATAGAATTCCTACATTGCGGGCGGTTTGGTGGCAGGTCGGTTTACCAGACAGGTCAGTCGTAGTGCTGAACATGTGAGAATTAAAGAGTTACTTATTCTACCTTCTACCTTCAGACGTTGCAGCCGGTCTTAAAGGTAGAAGGACGCAGAGGTCTCTGCAGGTCTTAAAGGTAGAAGGACACAGAGGTTTCAGCCGGTCATAAAGGTAGAAGGACGCAGAGGTTTCAGCCGGTCTTAAAGGTAGAAGGACGCAGAGGTTTCAGCAGGTCTTAAAGGTAGAAGGACGCAGAGGTTTCAG
>NW_025740477.1:0-3309 GCF_021292245.1 Micropterus dolomieu
GGCCCTAAATATATAATCCGAGCAAATTCAATAGGGACCTCGCACGGTCGTGCTCGGGCCCTAAATATAATCCGAGCAAATTCAATAGGGACCTCGCACGGTCGTGCTCGGGCCCTAATAATCCGAGCAAATTCAATAGGGACCTCAAACGGTCGTGCTCGGGCCCTAATAAATAAATAATCCGAGCAAATTCAATAGGGACCTTGCACGGTCGTGCTCGGGCCCTAAATAATCCGAGCAAATTCAATAGGGACCTCACACGGTCGTGCTCGGGCCCTAAAAAAATAATCCGAGCAAATTCAATAGGGACCTCGCACGGTCGTGCTCGGGCCCTAAATATAATCCGAGCAAATTCAATAGGGACCTCGCACGGTCGTGCTCGGGCCCTAATTAAACACCAGTATGTTATCTCAACAATCAAACACATCTCTGGCTACATCAACACACAACACATCAACTATAAAACCAGAAATGAAATGTTACAGGCTAAACAAAAGCTTCTCTTTAAGGTACTCCCGTACACCCCTCTGTACTGGCTCACACTTGGACCATTTCAGGTCTTCCCCCTATAAATGACTCCACACTCCATCACTTCCTGTTTGCCCCTTCGGCCCAGATCCCTGCTTGAGGATGAGAACAGGTGAATAAAACATACAAACATTTGAATGACCTTGGGTAAATCCCATAAATTACTTGAAATGAACTGTGCATGTGTTGTATTTATCCAACCATGATTTCAACTCTTCCAACTAGTACTTAAACGAATTGACATGAAATGACAAGCCATGTGTCCATTGATGCTAGCCCATATGCTAAGGGTAACCGTCCTATGCTAATGCTCAGCTAAGGTTAGCTTAGCATGCTAAGACCAATACTACTGCTGGCTTAAATGAAGGCATGGGGTAGCCCCATGACATTTCCCCCTCCCTCTGAAGATGACCCCTGCGGCGTCCTAGAAAGGTAATCAGCTGTGCAGTTCTCTCTCCCTTTCCTGTAGAGAACATCAAAATCAAAAGGCTGCATGGCGAGAAACCACTGTGTTATCATGGAATTGGTGTCCCTCATATTCCGGAGCCATGTCAATGCGAGTCCAACGCCCACTTAATGGCAAGGCATTCTTTCTCCACAACAGAGTACCTTCCTTCATGTTTGCTAAGTTTCCTGCTAATGTACAACACAGGCTGAAGATTACCTGGTTCTCCCTGTAACAAAGCGGCCCCGACCCGAAGTTCAGATGCATCTGTCTGGAGAATGAACGGTTGTTGGAAATCAGGACTCTTCAGTACAGGTTCCTTACACAGAGCACGTTTCAATGCCTGAAACACCTCCTCACACTCTTCTGTCCATTTCACCTTGTTGGGCTGGTTCTTCCTTGTCAGGTTGGTAAGAGGAACTGAGAGGGTAGAGAATCCTGGGACAAAACGCCTATACCAACCCACCAAGCCCAGAAATGATTTGACTTGCGACTTAGTTCTAGGTCTTTCGACTGACAATATAGCATCTACCATGCCAACTTGAGGTCTGATCACTCCTTTGCCCAGCACATAACCCAGATATTTTGATTCTTGCTTGGCAAGTGCACATTTGTCCGGGCGGATGGTCAGGCCTGCATCACTAATCCTCCATAGCACTTCCTTCAGATGAGACAGGTGATCCTCCCAGCTGGAACTATAGACCACCACATCATCTAAATAGGCCGATGCATAGGCCTCTGTGCCCTTCAGCAACCTGTCCATCATCTTCTGAAACGTTGCAGGGGCTCGATGCACGCCAAAGGGAAGCACTGTGAACTGGAAGTGTCCAAAAGGGGTTTTGAATGCTGTCACCTCCTTGCTTTCTTTGGTGAGTGGGATCTGCCAGTACCCCTTACATAGGTCCAGTGTACTGATGAAGTTGGCACTGCCTAGTCTCTCAATGAGATCATCAACCCTGGGCATGGGGTACAGGTCCAATCTACTAACACCATTAACTTTTCTGAAGTCCAAACAGAATTATTGGGCTGCTCCATTCACTGACCTAAGGCTCTATCACTCCCATCACCCTCATCATGTCCAGCTCTTTTTTCAAAACTGGCAAGAGACACTCTGGGACTCACACTGGTTGACGGAGAGGGGTTGGGTCCTTTAAAGCGATATGATGGCATACCACCTCTGTTCTTCCAGGTGTCTGTAAAAAAAGGTTGAGAGGCAAGATGTCAAGCAGCTCCTTTCTCCTCCCATCTGACAAGTGAGTGAGATCCAGTTGCTTCTCCTCCTCTTCATCCACAGCTCGAACAAAGAGAGAATAGGGTGCAGATGCCTATGGAACTGACCGGGGGACCCATTTCTTCAACATATTAATGTGAAATATTTGAAGTGGTTGTTTCCGCTCTGGCATGAAAATCTGGTAAGTCACCTCACCCATCTTCTGCTTGACCTCATAAGGGCCTTGCCATTTGGCCAGCAATTTGTTTTCTGATGTTGGCAAAAGTAACAATACCTGCTCACCCACTGCCAAGCTCCTTTTTCTGGCTACACGATCATACCATTGTTTCTGTTTAGCCTGGGATTTCAGTAGATTGTCTCGAGCCATGGATGTGGTTTTCATAAGTGTTTCCCGCATCGTTAGGACAAAGGATATAATGTTCATAGTCTCTGGTGGATCAGACTCCTCCCACATTTCACGCAGAACATCCAGAGGACCTCTGACCTGATGACCATAGATGAGCTCAAAGGGGGAAAATCCTGTTGAACTCTGGGGAACTTCACGGTAAGCAAAAAGCAAATGGGAGCCACTTATCCCAGTCCTTTCCTGTGTCTGACACAAAGTTTTTAAGCATACTAATTAAGGTTTTGTTGAATCGCTCAACCAGTCCATCAGTCTGAGGGTGGTAAGGGGTGGTTCTCACTCTCTTAATACCTAACAGCTGATAGACTTGAGAAAGTGTGCGGCTCATGAAATTTGGACCTTGATCAGTCAGAACGTCTCTGGGGATTCCTACCTGGCTGAAAAACTTAATCAAAGCTGTAGCTACCTGTTTAGCCGTTACTTCTCTTAAGGGGTAGGCCTCAGGATATCTAGTAGCATAATCACAAATAACTAAAATAAACTTGTTGCCTGTCTGACTCCTTTCTACAGGACCAACAATATCTACACCTATTCTCTCAAAGGGAGTGGAAATGACAGGGAGTGGAATGAGGGGTGCAAGAGCTGTGTGTTTTCCTGCAGTGAACTGACACTCTGGGCATGTTTTACAGTAGTTTTGAACCTGGGTATACATTCCTGGCCAGTAAAACCTCTTACTTATTCGCATGAAAGTCTTCATGAAGC
>NW_025740478.1:0-910 GCF_021292245.1 Micropterus dolomieu
CTAGCTACCACACAGTGCAACAGGGGGCCACTAGCTACCACACAGTGCAACAGGGTGCCACTAGCTGCCAGAGGGTGCCACTAGCTACCACAGAGTGCTACAGGGTGCCACTAGCTACCACAGAGTGCAACAGGGTGCCACTAGCTGCCAGAGGGTGCCACTAGCTACCACAGAGTGCAACAGGGTGCCACTAGCTACCACAGAGTGCAACAGGGTGCCACTAGCTGCCAGAGGGGGCCACTAGCTACCACAGAGTGCAACAGGGTGCCACTAGCTACCACACAGTGCAACAGGGGGCCACTAGCTACCACAGAGTGCAACAGGGTGCCACTAGCTACCACAGAGTGCAACAGGGTGCCACTAGCTACCACAGAGTGCAACAAGCTACCACAGAGTGCAACAGGGTGCCACTAGCTACCACAGAGTGCAACAGGGTGCTACTAGCTGCCAGAGGGTGCCTCTAGTTGCCACAGAGTGCAACAGGGTGCCACTAGCTGCCAGAGGGTGCCTCTAGTTGCCACAGAGTGCCACAGGGTGCCACTAGCTACCACACAGTGCAACAGGGTGCCACTAGCTACCACAGAGTGCTACAGGGTGCCACTAGCTACCACAGAGTGCTACAGGGTGCCACTAGCTGCCAGAGGGTGCCACTAGCTACCACAGAGTGCAACAGGGTGCCACTAGCTGCCAGAGGGTGCCACTAGCTACCACAGAGTGCTACAGAGTGCCACTAGCTACCACAGAGTGCAACAGGGTGCCACTAGCTGCCAGAGGGTGCCACTAGCTACCACAGAGTGCTACAGGGTGCCACTAGCTACCACAGAGTGCCACAGGGTGCCACTAGCTACCACAGAGTGCAACAGGGTGCCACTAGCTACCACAGAGTGCAACAGGGTGCCACTAGCTGCCA
>NW_025740479.1:0-1127 GCF_021292245.1 Micropterus dolomieu
ACCCACATGTCCAGAGCCTGAACCCGCAAGTCCAGTCTTTGAACCCACATGTCCAGAGCCTGAACCCACATGTCCAGAGCCTGAACCCGCAAGTCCAGAGCCTGAACCCACATGTCCAGAGCCTGAACCCGCAAGTCCAGAGCCTGAACCCACATGTCCAGTGTTTGAAACCACATGTCCAGAGCCTGAACCCACATGTCCAGAGCCTGAACCCGCAAGTCCAGTGTTTGAACCCACATGTCCAGTGTCTGAACCCGCAAGTCCAGAGCCTGAACCCACATGTCCAGTGTCTGAACCCACATGTCCAGTGTTTGAATCCACATGTCCAGAGCCTGAACCCGCAAGTCCAGTCTTTGAACCCACATGTCCAGTGTCTGAACCCGCAAGTCCAGAGCCTGAACCCACATGTCCAGTGTTTGAACCCACATGTCCAGAGCCTGAACCCACATGTCCAGAGCCTGAACCCACATTTCCAGAGCCTGAACCCGCAAGTCCAGTGTTTGAACCCACATGTCCAGAGCCTGAACCCACATGTCCAGAGCCTGAACCCGCAAGTCCAGAGCCTGAACCCACATGTCCAGTGTTTGAACCCACATGTCCAGAGCCTGAACCCGCAAGTCCAGAGCCTGAACCCACATGTCCAGTGTTTGAACCCACATTTCCAGAGCCTGAACCCGCAAGTCCAGAGCCTGAACCCACATGTCCAGAGCCTGAACCCACATGTCCAGAGCCTGAACCCACATGTCCAGAGCTTGAACCCACATGTCCAGTGTCTGAACCCGCAAGTCCAGAGCCTTAACCCACATGTCCAGTGTTTGAAACCACATGTCCAGAGCCTGAACCCACATGTCCAGAGCCTGAACCCGCAAGTCCAGAGCCTGAACCCACATGTCCAGAGCCTGAACCCACATGTCCAGTGTTTGAACCCACATGTCCAGAGCCTGAACCCACATGTCCAGAGCCTGAACCCACATGTCCAGTGTTTGAACCCACATGTCCAGAGCCTGAACCCACATGTCCAGAGCCTGAACCCACATGTCCAGTGTTTGAACCCACATGTCCAGAGCCTGAACCCACATGTCCAGAGCCTGAACCCGCAAGTCCAGAGCCTGAACCCACATGTCCAG
>NW_025740480.1:0-442 GCF_021292245.1 Micropterus dolomieu
CACCTGCCCCGACTGAGGCAACAACGACACCACCTGCCCCGACTGAGGCAACAACGACACCTGCCCCGACTGAGGCAACAACGACACCACCTGCCCCGACTGAGGCAACAACGACACCTGTCCCGACTGAGGCAACAACGACACCACCTGCCCCGACTGAGGCAACAATGACACCTGCCCCGACTGAGGCAAAAACGACACCACCTGCCCCGACTGAGGCAACAACGACACCACCTGCCCCGACTGAGGAAACAACGACACCACCTGCCCCGCCTGAGGCAACAACGACACCACCTGCCCCGACTGAGGCAACAACGACACCACCTGCCCCGACTGAGGAAACAACGACACCACCTGCCCCGACTGAGGCAACAACGACACCACCTGCCCCGACTGAGGAAACAACGACACCACCTGCCCCTACTGAGGCAACGACGACACC
>NW_025740481.1:0-508 GCF_021292245.1 Micropterus dolomieu
CACATATATATATACATATATACACACATATATATATACATATATACACACATATATATATACATATATACACACATATATATATACATATATACACACATATATATATACATATATACACACATATATATATACATATATACACACATATATATATATACATATATACACACATATATATATATACATATATACACACACATATATATATACATATATACACACACATATATATACATATATACACACACATATATATACATATATACACACACATATATATACATATATACACACACATATATATACATATATACACACACATATATATACACATACACACACACATATATACACATATACACATATATATACATACATACATACATACATACATACATATACATATATATATATATATATATATATATATATATATACACACACATATATATATAATGTATGTATAATTTTTTTTTTTTCGCACCCTGTGTATGTGTGGTTGGAT
>NW_025740482.1:0-1480 GCF_021292245.1 Micropterus dolomieu
GTGTCATGGCATAGTGTATTGTATCGTGTCGTATGCACTCTGTCATGATATAGCAAAGGTTCTACTGTACACGAGGTTGCGCAGTCAGGATGGCCGAGCGGTCTAAGGCGCTGCGTTCAGGTCGCAGTCTCCTCTGGAGGCGTGGGTTCGAATCCCACTTCTGACAGCTTCTTTTCAAACTCAACAAAATGCCTTTCACACGGTATTGGGGTAGAAGAGTCAATCGTTCCTTGTATGTTGGATGATAAGTGATAAGTAAAAACAGACAGTGTTAGTAGTACAGTGGGTTTGACATACAGATTCAAAGAAGAAGTTGTTCTCTAGCCTCTCATGTAATATTTGGTGTGACCACCCTTTGCTTTTAAAATAGCATCAGTTCTTCCAGGCGCACTTGCACAAAGTCAGGGATTTTGTAGGTTTATCGTCAGCTGTTTGATTAAACAATTATACCAAACAGATGCTAATGATCACCAATTCAACATGTAGGTTTCAAACACAATCATTACCTGAAACAGAAACAGCTTGGGGAGGAATTCAACTGGGTGAGGAATAGCCAAACCCGACAGCTCTCCCACGTCTGTTCTCTGCATAGATAATATATACATGGTGATTTCACGTAAGAAACTGCCTCCTGTCTCTGTGTAGTGGTTTCATGGTGTAATGGTTAGCACTCTGGACTTTGAATCCAGTGATCCGAGTTCAAATCTCGGTGGAACCTGAATTTAAGCGCGAGTGCAACCTGTCCACTTCTGGATAATCACGAACCTTCAGCTCATCTTGTCGTATGTGACAGTTTAAGGATGTGTTTCCAAGTGGACAGTTTACTGTCAAAAGTCATTCACCATGGCAAGGCCGAGCACAGCAACATGACACAAGGTAGTTACACTGCGTCAGCAAGGTCTCTCACAGGCAGACATTTCAAGGCAACCGACTTTGCAGATGTGAAGAAGCACAAAAGAACACTTTGGACCTTAGACGCAGTGAAGATGTCCAGCAGTTCTATCAGCTCAGAGCTGCAGAAAACAGCGGGACCCTGGTCCACTAATCTACTGTCCGGAGAGGTATAGTCAGGAGTGGCCTTCATGGAAGTCTTGCAGCCAAAAAGCCTCCAACATGGAAACAAGGTCCAACGATTCAACCATGCATGTAAACCACATAAGGCCGAATAAGTGTACTCAGGCGGTCCGCAAGGCCAAAAGAGATTATTATAAGGAACAGCTCTCTCTTTGTAGTTCTAATCCCAGTAAATTTTGGGAAATAGTTAAGGGCATGGAAAGTAGACCCTCCTCCCTGCAGCTGCCAGTGTCCCTCAACATTGATGATTTCATTGTCACAGACAAAGGCCGTATGACAGAGCTCTTCAATCTTCATTTCATTAAGTCTGGCTCCCTGTTTGACTTAGCCACACCTCCCTGCCAATCCAACGTGCCCTTTTCTCCCATTAAATCAAAGGTAACTAGATGTGAAACACATCCCCCTA
>NW_025740483.1:0-1040 GCF_021292245.1 Micropterus dolomieu
CTGCACTGCACTATACCCACTGCAATGCACTATACTCTCTGCACTGCACTATACTCTCTGCACTATACTCTCTGCACTGCACTCTCTGCACTGCACTCTCTGCACTGCACTATACTCTCTGCACTGCACTATATCCACTGCACTGCGCTCTCTGCCCTGCACTATACCCACTGCACTGCGCTCTCTGCACGGCACTATACCCACTGCACTGCGCTCTCTGCCCTGCACTATACCCACTGCACTGCGCTCTCTGCACTGCACTCTCTGCCCTGCACTATACCCACTGCACTGCACTATACCCACTGCAATGCACTATACTCTCTGCACTGCACTATACTCTCTGCACTATACTCTCTGCCCTGCACTATACCCACTGCACTGCACTATACTCTCTGCACTATACTCTCTGCACTGCACTATATCCACTGCACTGCACTATACTCTCTGCACTGCACTATATCCTCTGCACTGCACTATACTCTCTGCACTGCACTATACTCTCTGCACTGCACTATACTCTCTGCACTGCACTATACTCTCTGCACTGCACTCTCTGCGCTGCACTATACCCTCTGCACTGCACTATATGCACTGCACTGCACCCTCTGCACTGCACTATATGCACTGCACTGCACCCTCTGCACTGCACTATACCCTCTGCACTGCACTCTCTACACTGCACTGCACTCTCTGCACTGCACTCTCTGCACTGCACTGCACTCCACTCTCTGCACTGCACTATACTCTCTGCACTCTCTGCACTGCACTATACTCTCTGCACTGCACTCTCTACACTGCACTGCACTCTCTACACTGCACTCTACCCACTGCACTCTACCCACTGCACTCTACCCACTGCACTCTACCCACTGCACTATACTCTCTGCACTGCACTATACTCTCTGCACTGCACTATACTCTCTGCACTATACCCACTGCACTGCACTATACTCTCTGCACTCTCTGCACTGCACTATACTCTCTGCACTGCACTATATCCACTGCACTGCACTATACCCACTGCAGTGGATATAGTGCAG
>NW_025740484.1:0-1208 GCF_021292245.1 Micropterus dolomieu
GTCTGTGTGTCTGTGTGTCTCTGTGTGTCTGTGTGTCTGTGTGTGTGTCTGTGTCTGTCTGTGTCTCTGTGTGTCTGTGTGTCTCTGTGTGTCTGTGTGTGTGTCTGTGTCTGTCTGTGTGTGTGGGTCTGTGTGTCTGTGTGTCTGTGTGTCTGTCTGTGTGTGTGGGTCTGTGTCTGTCTGTGTGGGTCTGTGTCTGTCTGTGTGTGTGGGTCTGTGTGTCTGTGTGTCTGTGTGTCTGTCTGTGTGTGTGGGTCTGTGTGTCTGTGTGTGTGTGTGTCTGTGTGTCTGTGTGTGTGTGTGTCTGTGTGTGTGTGTGTGTCTGTGTGTGTGTGTGTGTGTGTGTGTCTGTGTGTGTGTGGGTCTGTGTCTGTGTGTGTGTCTGTGTCTGTCTGTGTGGGTCTGTGTCTGTCTGTGTGTGTGTGTCTGTGTGTCTGTGTGTGTGTGGGTCTGTGTGTGTGTGGGTCTGTGTGTGTGTGTCTGTGTGTGTGTCTGTGTCTGTCTGTGTGTCTGTGTCTGTCTGTGTGTGTGGGTCTGTGTGTGTGTGTGTCTGTGTGTGTGTGGGTCTGTGTGTGTGTGGGTCTGTGTGTGTGTGTGGGTCTGTGTCTGTCTGTGTGTGTGGGTCTGTGGGTCTGTGGGTCTGTGTGGGTCTGTGTGTCTGTGTCTGTCTGTGTGTCTGTGTCTGTCTGTGTGTCTGTGTCTGTCTGTGTGTCTCTGTGTGTCTGTGTGTCTCTGTGTGTCTGTGTGTCTGGGTCTGTGTGTCTGTCTGTGTGTCTCTGTCTGTGTGTCTGTGTGTCTCTGTCTGTGTGTCTCTGTCTGTGTGTCTGTCTGTGTGTCTCTGTCTGTGTGTCTGTCTGTGTGTCTCTGTCTGTGTGTCTCTGTCTGTGTGTCTGTCTGTCTGTGTGTCTGTCTGTCTGTGTGTCTGTCTGTCTGTGTGTCTGTCTGTCTGTGTGTGTCTGTCTGTGTGTCTGTCTGTGTGTGTGTCTGTCTGTGTGTGTGTGTCTGTGTGTCTGTCTGTCTGTGTGTCTGTGTGTCTGTGTGTCTGTGTCTGTCTGTGTGTCTGTCTGTCTGTGTGTCTGTGTGTGTGTGTGTCTGTGTGTGTCTGTCTGTGTGTGTCTGTGGGTCTGTGGGTCTCTGGGTCCGTGTGTGTGTCTGTGTGTCTGTGTCTCTGTCTGTGTGTGTGTGTGTGTGTCTGTGTGTGTCTGTCT
>NW_025740485.1:0-1701 GCF_021292245.1 Micropterus dolomieu
AGCAGCAGCAGCAGCAGCGCCCCCTGCTGTTTCCTAAAGAGACGTTCAAAAGATCTCCTTTCACCGAAGCGCCCTCTGCCGTTTTTTGAAGGCGAAGCGAAAAAGGCTTACAGCACCGGGTATTCCCAGGCAGTCACCCGTCCAGGTACTAACCAGGCCCTGCTTTGCTTAGCTCCCGAGATCGGACGAGATCGGGCTCTCCCAGAGCGGTGTGGCCGTAAGCCACTCAGGCCCCCCCAAACGGCCCTTCAAAAGATGTTCTACGGCTAATTGACAAAAAACGTATTCTGCCCATAATGTCCAAGGTGCTCCAGAGTCACTTGGAATCCACAGGCACTGATTCCTGGGTAAACATCCAGGAACCGGGACACCGTTCACGCTGGCAGTCCACAGACAGCAATAGGCACCCGTTCCCGGGTATGGGTACAGCGACAAGGCCACCTTCAGCCGGAGGTCCTCACTCACAAACAGACGCTCATTCCTGGGTGGACATTCAGGAAAAGGATCCAGTCCGCCTGGAAGTCCCTAGCCAGGATCAGACGCTCTCCCGTCCAAATCCTAAGCAGGCCCTGCCAAGCCTGGCTTCCGAGATCAGGCGAGATCGGGCAGTCCCAGGCCGGAATGGCCGTAAGCTGCCTTTGCACACCCCAGACGGGCCTTCAAAACACGATGTAACATTTACACAGCACTGTGTACAGGATAGGGAGAAAAAGCAGCAGCAGCAGCAGCGCCCCCTGCTGTTTCCTAAAGAGACGTTCAAAAGATCTCCTTTCACCGAAGCGCCCTCTGCCGTTTTTTGAAGGCGAAGCGAAAAAGGCTTACAGCACCGGGTATTCCCAGGCGGTCACCCGTCCAAGTACTAACCAGGCCCTGCTCTGCTTAGCTTCCGAGATCGGACGAGATCGGGCGCTCCCAGAGCGGTGTGGCCATAAGCCACTCAGGTGCCCCCAAACGGCCCTTCAAAAGATGTTCTACGGCTAATTGACAAAAAACGTATTCTGCCCATAATGTCCAAGGTGCTCCAGAGTCACTTGGAATCCACAGGCACTGATTCCTGGGTAAACATCCAGGAACCGGGACACCGTTCACGCTGGCAGTCCACAGACAGGAATAGGCACCCGTTCCCAGGTATATGTAAAGCGACAAGGCCACCTTCAGCCGGAGGTCCTCACTCACAAACAGACGCTCATTCCTGGGTGGACATTCAGGAAAAGGATCCAGTCCGCCTGGAAGTCCCTAGCCAGGATCAGACGCTCTCCCGTCCAAGTCCTAAGCAGGCCCTGCCAAGCCTGGCTTCCGCGATCAGGCGAGATCGGGCAGTCCCAGGCCGGAATGGCCGTAAGCTGCCTTTGCACACCCCAGAAGGGCCTTCAAAACACGATGTAACATTTACACAGCACTGTGTACAGGATAGGGAGAAAAAGAAGCAGCAGCAGCGCCCCCTGCTGTTTCCTAAAGAGACGTTCAAAAGATCTCCTTTCACCGAAGCGCCCTCTGCCGTGTTTCGAAGGCGAAGCGAAAAAGGCTTACAGCACCGGGTATTCCCAGGCAGTCACCCGTCCAGGTACTAACCAGGCCGTGCTTTGCTTAGCTCCCGAGATCGGACGAGATCGGGCTCTCCCAGAGCGGTGTGGCCGTAAGCCACTCAGGCACCCCCAAACGGCCCTTCAAAAGATGTTCTACGGCTAATTGACAAAAAAC
>NW_025740486.1:0-1186 GCF_021292245.1 Micropterus dolomieu
GACAAAAAACGTATTCTGCCCATAATGTCCAAGGTGCTCCAGAGTCACTTGGAATCCACAGGCACTGATTCCTGGGTAAACATCCAGGAACCGGGACACCGTTCATGCCGGCAGTCCACAGACAGGAATAGGCACCCGTTCCCGGGTATGGGTACAGCGACAAGACCACCTTCAGCCGGAGGTCCTCACTCACAAACAGACGCTCATTCCTGGGTGGACATTCAGGAAAAGGATCCAGTCCGCCTGGAAGTCCCTAGCCAGGATCAGACGCTCTCCCGTCCAAGTCCTAAGCAGGCCCTGCCAAGCCTGGCTTCCGAGATCAGGCGAGATCGGGCAGTCCCAGGCCGGAATGGCTGTATGCTGCCTTTGCACACCCCAGACGGGCCTTCAAAACACGATGTAACATTTACACAGCACTGTGTACAGGATAGGGAGAAAAAGAAGCAGCAGCAGAAGCAGCAGCAGCAGCAGCAGCGCCCCCTGCTGTTTCCTAAAGAGACGTTCAAAAATTTTCCTTTCACCGAAGCGCCCTCAGCGCCCCCTGCTGTTTCCTAAAGAGACGTTCAAAAATTTTCCTTTCACCGAAGCGCCCTCTGCCGTTTTTCGAAGGCGAAGCGAAAAAGGCTTACAGCACCAGGTATTGCCAGGCGGTCACCCGTCCAAGTACTAACCAGGCCCTGCTCTGCTCAGCTTCCGTGATCGGACGAGATCTTGTGCTCCCAGAGCGGTGTGGCCGTAAGCCACTCAGGCGCCCCCAAACGGCCCTTCAAAAGATGTTCTACGGCTAATTGACAAAAAACGTATTCTGCCCATAATGTCCAAGGTGCTCCAGAGTCACTTGTAATCCACAGGCACTGATTCCTGGGTAAACATCCAGGAACCGGGACACCGTTCACGCTGGCAGTCCACAGACAGGAATAGGCACCCGTTCCCGGGTATGGGTACAGCGACAAGGCCACCTTCAGCCGGAGGTCCTCACTCACAAATAGACGCTCATTCCTGGGTGGACATTCAGGAAAAGGATCCAGTCCGCCTGGAAGTCCCTAGCCAGGATCAGACGCTCTCCCGTCCAAGTCCTAAGCAGGCCCTGCCAAGCCTGGCTTCCGAGATCAGGCGAGATCGGGCAGTCCCAGGCCGGAATGGCCCTAAGCTGCCTTTGCACACCCCAGACGGGCCTTCAAAACAC
>NW_025740487.1:0-653 GCF_021292245.1 Micropterus dolomieu
AGGACAGGCAGTGGAGTGAAAGGACAGGAAAAGGAACTAAAGGACAGGAAAAGGAACTAAAGGACAGGAAAAGGAACTAAAGGACAGGCAGTGGAGCATAAGGACAGGCAGTGGAGTGAAAGGACAGGAAAAGGAACTAAAGGACAGGAAAAGGAACTAAAGGACAGGCAGTGGAACTAAAGGACAGGCAGTGGAGTGAAAGGACAGGCAGTGGAACTAAAGGACAGGAAAAGGAACTAAAGGACAGGAAAAGGAACTAAAGGACAGGCAGTGGAACTAAAGGACAGGCAGTGGAACTAAAGGACAGGCAGTGGAGTGAAAGGACAGGAAAAGGAACTAAAGGACAGGCAGTGGAGCATAAGGACAGGAAAAGGAACTAAAGGACAGGAAAAGGAACTAAAGGACAGGAAAAGGAACTAAAGGACAGGCAGTGGAGCATAAGGACAGGCAGTGGAGTGAAAGGACAGGAAAAGGAACTAAAGGACAGGAAAAGGAACTAAAGGACAGGCAGTGGAGTGAAAGGACAGGAAAAGGAACTAAAGGACAGGAAAAGGAACTAAAGGACAGGCAGTGGAGTGAAAGGACAGGAAAAGGAACTAAAGGACAGGCAGTGGAGCATAAGGACAGGCAGTGGAGTGAAAGGACAGGAAAAG
>NW_025740488.1:0-1807 GCF_021292245.1 Micropterus dolomieu
ATAATAACGTAACCTACGATACCTGAAACTCGACGCTGCGATAATAACGACACCTACGATACCTGAAACTCGACACTGCGATAATAACGACACCTACGTGACCTGACACGCAACGCTGCGATAATAACGACACCTACGGGACCTGAAACGCGACGCTGCGATAATAACGACACCTACGGTACCTGAAACACGACGTGCCGTTGATAACGACACCTACGGGACCTGAAACTCGACGCTGCGATAATAACGACACCTACGGGACCTGAAACACGACGTGCCGTTGATAACGACACCTACGGGACCTGAAACATGATGCGGCGTTGACAACGACATCTACGGTACCTGAAACACGACGCTGCGATAATAATGACACCCACGGGAAATGAAACTCGACGCGGCGATAATAACGACACCTACGATACCTGAAACGCGACGCTGCGATAATAACGTAACCTACGGGACCTGAAACTCGACGCTGCGATAATAACGACACCTACGGGACCTGAAACTCGACGCTGCGATAATAACGACACCTACGATACCTGAAACGCGACGCTGCGATAATAACGACACCTACGGTACCTGAAACACGACGTGCCGTTGATAACGACACCTACGGGACCTGAAACATGATGCGGCGTTGACAACGACATCTACGGTACCTGAAACACGACGCTGCGATAATAATGACACCCACGGGAAATGAAACTCGACGCGGCGATAATAACGACACCTACGATACCTGAAACTCGACGCTGCGATAATAACGGCACCTACGGGACCTGAAACATGATGCGGCGTTGACAACGACATCTACGGTACCTGAAACACGACGCTGCGATAATAATGACACCCACGGGAAATGAAACTCGACGCGGCGATAATAACGACACCTACGATACCTGAAACGCGACGCTGCGATAATAACGACACCTACGATACCTGAAACTCGACGCTGCGATAATAACGACACCTACGGGACCTGAAACGCGACGCTGCGATAATAACGACACCTACGATACCTGAAACTCGACGCTGCGATAATAACGTAACCTACGATACCTGAAACTCGACGCTGCGATAATAACGACACCTACGGGACCTGAAACGCGACGCTGCGATAATAACGACACCTACGGGACCTGAAACGCGACGCTGCGATAATAACGACACCTACGGTACCTGAAACGCGACGTGCCGTTGATAACGACACCTACGGGACCTGAAACATGATGCGGCGTTGACAACGACATCTACGGTACCTGAAACACGACGCTGCGATAATAATGACACCCACGGGAAATGAAACTCGACGCGGCGATAATAACGACACCTACGGGACCTGAAACATGATGCGGCGTTGACAACGACATCTACGGTACCTGAAACTCGACGCTGCGATAATAACGACACCTACGGGACCTGAAACTCGACGCTGCGATAATAACGACACCTACGAGACCTGAAACGCGACGCTGCGATAATAACGACACCACCGGGACCTGAAACGCGACGCTGCGATAATAACGACACCTACGGTACCTGAAACACGACGTGCCGTTGATAACGACACCTACGGGACCTGAAACATGATGCGGCGTTGACAACGACATCTACGGTACCTGAAACACGACGCTGCGATAATAATGACACCCACGGGAAATGAAACTCGACGCGGCGATAATAACGACACCTACGATACCTGAAACTCGACGCTGCGATAATAACGGCACCTACGGGACCTGAAACATGATGCGGCGTTGACAACGACATCTACGGTACCTGAAACACGACGCTGCGATAATAA
>NW_025740489.1:0-4320 GCF_021292245.1 Micropterus dolomieu
TCATTCTCAACGTCCACGTGAATATTAAAATCCCCTACAATAATAACTTTGTCCGTTTTAAGGACAAAAGTTGACAAAAACTCTGCAAATTCAGATAAGAATTCAGAGTACGGACCAGGTGCTCGGTACACTATAACGAAAAGAATTGGTTGCAGTGATTTCCAACTTGTGTGTCAAAGACTAAGAACAAGGCTTTCAAATTAATTATAGTTTAGTTTAGGTTTAGAGCTGATTAGTAGGCTAGAGTCGAAGATAGCTGCAACTCCACCTCCTCGGCCTGTGCCTCGAGGAATGTGAGTATTAATATGACTGGGAGGGGTGGATTCATTTAGGCTAACATATTCTCCATCACCCAGCCAGGTTTCAGTAAGACCAAATAAATCAATATCATAATCTGATATTAGTTCATTTACTAGTACACCTTTAGAAGAGAGACATCTGATGTTTAAGAGTCCACATTTAACTCTCCTATTAGTTTGCACTATTGCTCTTGTGGTTTTAATTTTTATGAGGTTTTTATGCACAGCTCCTCTTCTGTTTACCTTTGATTTAAATCATTTCGATGGTTGGGGGGGCAGACACCGTCACTATAGGGTTTTCACTAACTAACTCCTGAGAAAACCATTATAACCTGAAAACCCAATATCTCACTTAACTCTATATTCATGCTGGACATCCACTATGAAAATGTTAGAAATGCCTACATAGCTGAATAATAATAAACACGGTGATACTGTTTCTAAAGTAAGAAAAGGATGTGAGAAGGTATGTAGCACTCCGCATTTTCTCTGAGCTATCTTCGGTCCTGGCAATGATGGCCACCAGCTCGTTGTTATTATTTACAATGGAAAGCTTGCCTTTTTTACTGTGCTGCAGAATATCATTGGCTTCTTTCAGAGTGACACCTGCTCAAGCCACAACCAACTCCTCCCTCTTTGTCATGGCCTCTTCCAGAGGTTTGCTGTGGTCTTTTCAGAAAGAAAGTCAATATCTCTGGAAGTGACGATGCCCACCAGTTTGCTGCCCATTTTGCCCGTCTCTGACAGGAATACCAGAGAAGCCATGTCTTACTCTGGCCTCAAACACGTCCCCAACTGTGTGGCGACGACTTATCACAACTGGGTCAGTGATAAAAACCTGCTCAAACCTCTTGACCTTGCGGACCTCACTGGCTTGGAATTCTGGTGTGCAGTTTTGGTGAATGATGCCAATACCTCCCATTAGTGCCATAGCAATTGCCATGGCTGACTCAGTGACAGTGTCCATGGGGGAGGAGATGAGAGGGGTCTTCAATGTGATCTTCCTAGTCAAAGCTGAGGTCAGGTCCATTTCATCTGAGGTAAAGTCGATAAAGCCAGGTAAAATCAGGAAATCATTGTATGTAAGGCCGTCTTCGATCGAGAAGAGCTGCTGAGCTGAGAGCCCATCTTCAGGGACGTAGCCTGTACCACCACTGATTAAGTCATCCGCCATGCTTATTGAGCTGATGCCCACGTTGACCAAAGGGAAGCAACTTTCCAGCTGTGATACTACATAGAAAGCAGTCTAAAAAAAGTGATAGTAGACACAGCGATTCCTTCTACCTCGATGAAAAAAATGCTCTTCCGTGGCTCCAAGATGTGAGTCAGGTAAACAGTAAAGTGAATCAGAAGCGCTCGCCTGTCACAGCAGACAGACCCAGTGCGTGTTGGTGTTATGTACTAGCAGTGCCACATCCCCTCTCATCACAGAGGAGTGTTTAACCCTCTGCGTTTTGTATTTCAGCAGCAGTCATGATAAGAGCGGTTCAAATTCTCTAAAAGCTAAGGAAAGGTGCTTCCTTTCTTACTTCCTTTAGCATATGGTACACTGGACCCTCCTTTACCAAAGGAAATGAGTTAATGCTATCCCACAATTCCTTGCAGCAGCAACATTTAAAGTGACGCACCTTTCTCAAACTCAAACAATAAAATCTATCAACGACATTTTGCAAAATCTTTGTAATACATGACGGACAAGAATGCATGGAAACTTTATTCTATATTGGACTCATTTATGATTGTTTGGTTTGTTTTCTTTTGGCTTTGTTGAAATCTTAGACTGTTTCAACACCTTGTTATGCTTCGGATTGTTGAACTATGCCATAAAGTGTTGTATCTGAATTTTCGCCAATAAAAAAAAAAAAGAAATCCATGTACCATGAGAGATAAAGCACGTCGATCACCATGTAAGTTACCACTGGCTATCAGGCCTTTTCTGTCTTATGCCATAACTTGCTAATATGCATATTAGCAAGACCTTAACTGAGACCTTTATGTGAGCTATGTCACTAGTCTTGATCAAAGTGGAGATAATGTTGAAACCGGAACCCTATATGCCTTTTTGCTACCTTGGTAATAAATAACTATTTTCACCGTGTTGTCCACCTTTTGACAGCCTGCATTAAAACAACACGGGGTGAAGTGTCAAAGATGCACTTTTTGTAGTCCATTTTCATAACATTATAGTTTCACCACGTCAGTAACATCCGCCGTCACATAATTACATAGCCTAGAAAAGAGCAGTCGGATTCTCTGAATCCTGCAGTCGTCTTTTCCTAAATCCATCTGAGTTCTTTCCTTTACCTCATGACATTTTCCATCGAGGTCAAGGAAAAGTGTTTAGGAAAGGATAATTTTTTTTGACTTTTTGACCGCAGACCTGGAGGTTCCCGCTGGGCTGATTGTGGTTACAGTCAGCTGAGAGGAAACCTGCCTGGACCTGAACGAGCAGCGGGGACGTTCCCAGGCTAGGGCTGGGCGGTATATCAGTATATAATGTATACCGATATAATTAAAAGAGATATGAAATTAGACAATACCGTTTATACCGATATAGTTTGATGTTGAGTTAATGAATATGTTTCTGTAAAGTCCTGCCAGCGTTTGCTCCTCACTCTCTCCCTCACTGCGCAGCCCCGCCCCTCTACTAGCCGTCTACTTACAAACTCTCAACAACATGGAGGGAGACACAGTGCTGGTCGACACTGTTAAAGACCTGGCTTGTACAAAAGAAAAGCACGGTTCAGTCAGTGCTTCCCACACATATGTGACAGGGCCAGAAAAATGAGTAACCGTTTTTATGCATCTGGTGGGGTTTTTTTATTTGCAATGTTTTATTGGTGTGTTGTATTTTTATTGCATGCAGAGGGTGTTTTAGCATGTTGTGTTTTAACCATTGCTGTGTTTTAATTTATGTGTTTTTTACGTTATTGTACCTACTGGCTGGACTGCCCTTAAACACCACACACCTCCACTGACGTGGATGGAGGGCAGGGGGCAGAGAGCAGCAGAGGAAGTCAGCCAGCTCGTCGGGCGCTAAGCAGGGGGCATTGAGCAGGAGGACAGCAGTTACGAGAGACCTGTGGGGAAGTAATCTGGTCTGCAAGGAAGCACCGGGCTGATTTGGACAGAGCCAGCAGCAACACAAGTACAGACGACCGCAGCAGCCAGTGTCCGCCAACGCAACTCCACTCAGGCCTGGGCGAACAGTGCGACTGTCCCCTGGGGAAACCCCTAGTAACATTTTGAGTATCTCAATTTAGGCAGCACAGAGGACCAGGACAGGGGAGGGCTGCACAGTCGGGATCGTGAGGCATAGGATGCGGGGGGTTATTTGACGAGATCACACTACTCGCCAGTGCTTCCTTTATTGTAGGACGAGCGGTGAGGACTGCGGAGCAGACGGAGCAACCGGTGGAGATGCTGGGCCGTGGGACACGGTTTTAATGCGACGTACCTAGTGACGACGTTTGTGTGACACGGCTTTAAGGCGACGGCGACGGCAGGGTAGACTGCTCCTCCTCCTTCTCCTGGTAATCCTCGCTCTGACACTATCCACCCGCCATACAGGAGAAGGAGCAGTCTACCCTGCCGTCGCCGCCAGGCCGTGAGGATTTTTGAATGGGAGTGATTGGGACGGCAGACGGGAGACCGGCGGCGAGTGCATGGAATCAACGTCTTCCGGCGACGACGTCACGGCGGCGTATGTTCGAATTCCTGTATAAATATACGCCTACTAAATACATCTGAACTAGGTACGTCGCCTTACAACCGTGTGATACACACGTCGTCACTAGGTACGTCGCCTTACAACCGTGTGATACACACGTCGTCACTAAGTACGTCGCCTTACAACCGTGTGATACACACGTCGTCACTAGGTACGTCGCCTAACAACCGTGTGATACACACGTCGTCACTAAGTACGTCGCCTAACAACCGTGTGATACACACGTCGTCACTAGGTACGTCGCCTTACAACCGTGTGATACACACGTCGTCACTAGGTACGTCGCCTTAC
>NW_025740490.1:0-3715 GCF_021292245.1 Micropterus dolomieu
CTCACCTTTCTCAAGTTGTACAGTAATGTCACATGTGTGTGAAGGTGGATCAAACAAGCTAATCTTAAATGTCAAAGTAGAGAGGATCCTAGTAGGCCTATTTATTTTCATTCATTACACAATATGAATAAGCTATGCAGACAGTTGTAAAGAAAGAACATCTTTTTCTTCTGTTCGCTACTTGTTATAGTTACACAGTATTAGGGGTGTGGGCTGTATTAAAAGTATCCACTGTTCTCCCATGCTCTAACACACAGTAACGATGAAGTGTGTGCTGTTCTCACATTCTTCCTCTGTATCTACACATAAACAACAAGGCAGGGAAATATAAAAGGAATTTATTTTATTGTTTGGGTACATTATTGTTCAGTGTACATGCTCACATCTGAAACAAACTTTACGTGCTTGATAACTCTCCCACCCCGCAGACATCTACACACCAATGATGATTTATATTCATAGCGGCAAGTGCTATGTAGCTCCACATAGGGGACACAGGAAGTGACATATAGCACCTTCATGCGGTGTCAGAACCGCGTAGGAAATTCACAGCCGCACCGGCAGAGCTCCAGAATATGCAACTCGGCCGGTTCACGCGCGGACGCGCTACAAGTGCGAGGGCCCGCCCAACGCTGCTTGCAGCTTTAATGTTTTTTGAATTTGCTCAAAAAGAAACAAACTGGCTTATCCACTCCCAAATAGTCAGACTGTAAAAATACTGCTCCTCTGCCCACATAACTTGCATCTACCTAAGGTTTAAACTGCATTGCCTCCTAAACGGGCTTTAACCCTAACCCTAATAAGGGCTTTAACATTCTCAAACATATTCAGCTTTAGCCTTCAGTGGGTTTGTAAGGGGTGCAGCAACAGTGGAAAAAATCCTACAAAAACAATAACTGATAATAACTGATCCAAAGACAGCCCCAAAAAACACATGAGCCCCTTTTTAGTTGTGGAGCGGGACATAGTCACCTTTGCATGCAGTGGACACACTGACTTGCCCCACCATCTGACTGTGGACAATGGACATCCCAATCATCAGAGTAAGTGACCACATCATCCAGACATAAGGAATCTTCCAGATCTCCGACAACCATATACATTAGGCGTTGAAAGGTTTCCAGGGGGTTACACTAACCAAAGGGCATCACACTATATGAATATAACCCAGTGGGTGTCAAGTCAGCTAGTTGAGTGTGCTTGGAAACCTCCAAATGTCTTAATAAACCATCCAGATTCCTGGCTTCATATGGCCCTAATAAGTCTTCTCCCCCCTTGCTCTGCAACAGAATGAAGGAATGCAGACATTGACAGACATTCCTGATCGTCTGATTGGTGTGCACGAAAGTAGTATGGCTCTAAATAAGTCAATGTGACAGAGATGAAATAAATTACCTCTATCTTCTCAACTAAATATGAACCAGAGAATGTAGCCTGAAATGCAGATGTAGCACCAGAGAAAGCACCTGATCTCCTACAGTGCTCTGTAGCGCCTACCAGAGGGGAGGAGCTGGAACAGGTTGTGTCTGGGGTGAGATGGATCTGCATTGATGTTTCCTGCCCGTTTCCTGACTCTGGAAATGTATAAGTCCTGAATAGAGGGCAGGTTAGCACCAATTATTTTTTCTGCTGTCCTGACTGCCCCTTGTAGTCTGTCTCTGTCCTTTTTGGTAGATTTGCCTACATTGTCTCTGTAGCTCTTTTATCATCAACAACATCAATGTATTATTTAGCTATTTGGACCAACTGATCCTTTGTGCACTGATCTAAAAACCTTTCAGTTGTTCCCTTTAGAAATTTCATCCATAACTTACAAATATTCGTAACCACACAGGAGAACAAGGGAATGCAACATATTAAGACCCACTATATCTATCTATCTATCTATCTATCTATCTATCTATCTGTGAAGAGCACAGGGCGGGGGTGTCTAATTGCCTATAATTTCCACCTGTTGTCTATTCCATTTGCACAACAGCATGTGAAATTGATTGTCAATCAGTGTTGCTTCCTAAGTGGACAGTTTGATTTAACAGGAGTTTGATTGACTTTGAGTTACATTGTGTTGTTTAAGTGTTCCCTTTATTTTTTTGAGGGGTGTGTGTGTGTGTGTGTGTGTATATGGCCATTCGATCCTCAGCTGCTGTTGTTCGCAAGTCCTTGGGCAAGACACTGAACCCCAACTTGCTTCCCATGGCCAGGCCAGCACCTTGCATGGTAGCTCACTGCCTTGTGTGTGTGTGTGTGTGTGTGAGAAGTAGAGAGAATTCTAAAGCACTGTAAAATGCAGCCATTTATCATTTGACAGACAGCAGCCTTTATAGCATGACATTCATGCAGGATAAATATAGTAAAACACACCATCAGACACTAAAACAGCATGGAGAGAGAAAGGCAAGATGCGTCATTAGTAGCTGATTTCTTAACTATGTTTAAGGGTTTTCAGGAACATTTTTCTTTCAGTTGTTTTATAGACCTTCCAACATTCACTGATTAGCAGGTGTTTTGTGTTGCCAAACTTTGCGGTTCATTTTGTGATATTTATTACACATGGAAAAACAAGCTGCAGGGGTTGACTCGGTTAAAGAAACACTTTCCTCAGACTGTTTCACTTCTTCCACAGCAAGGTTTGGGGTTATGTACATGTTACCTTTTGTAGGTTTCATTTATCAAAATTGGACACAGATTATATTAGTATTTAAAGCAATTTATTTTCATACAGATTACATACAAACTGTTAACTGCTTTTGACAAGGAGTTGATGCATTCTCTGATTAACTTTTAAGTATTTCTTCCTGAAGGGAAATACTCTTTCAAACCATTGACCATGAATGTGGTTGGTCCTGCCAAAAGCTCAGCAGTTTGCAATCAGTGTTCTTTCAGAGCATGGACTTAGTTGCCTTCCGGTGTCAAGTTAGAAATCTCTATGAAATCTAAGGTATTTTTTTACGTAGTTTGTATCTCTTTTTAGTTACTGATCATTTTCAGACTTGCTTGTATATTTTTTGTTTGTTACATGGAAAGTGGGGTGGTTTGTGAAAGACTCAGTAGAATCATAGTAAATGTGTATTTCGTTATGAAATGATGTTTTGTCATCTCTCAACTGGGGATCTTGACAAAGTGCTTACACACATACAGTGAGGAAAATAAGTATTTGAACACCCTGCTATTTTGCAAGTTCTCCCACTTAGAAATCATGGAGGGGTCTGAAATTGTCATCGTAGGTGCATGTCCACTGTGAGAGACATAATCTAAAAAAAATAATCCAGAAATTAAAGCTGCAAGCAGCGTTGGGCGGGCCCTCGCACTTGTAAGCGCGTCCGCACGTGAGCCGGCCGAGTTGCACATTCTGGAGCTCTGCCGGTGCGGCTGTGAATTTCCTACGCGGTTCCGACGCCGCATGAATGTGCTATATGTCACTTCCTGTGTCCCCTATGTGGAGCTACATAGCACTTGCCGCTATGAATATAAATCGGTATTGACGTGTAGATGTCTGCGGGGTGGGAGAGTTATCAAGCACGTAAAGTTTGTTTCAGATGTGAACATGTACACTGAACAATAATGTACCCAAAAAATAAAATAAATTCCTTTTATATTTCCCTGCCTTGTTGTTTATGTGTACATACAGAGGAAGAATGTGAGAACAGCACACATTTCATCGTTACTGTGTGTTAGAGCATGGGAGAACAGTGGATACTTTTAATACAGCCCACAC
>NW_025740491.1:0-3095 GCF_021292245.1 Micropterus dolomieu
GTGTTCATCTCGACGGCTGTAGTTCCGTGTTCATCTCGACGGCTGTAGTTCCGTGTTCATCTCGACGGCTGTAGTTCTGTGTTTATTTAGACGGCTGTAGTTCCGTGTTCATCTCGACGGCTGTAGTTCCGTGTTCATCTCGACGGCTGTAGTTCCGTGTTCATCTCGACGGCTGTAGTTCCGTGTTCATCTCGACGGCTGTAGTTCCGTGTTCATCTCGACGGCTGTAGTTCCGTGTTCATCTCGACGGCTGTAGTTCCGTGTTCATCTCCACGGCTGTAGTTCCGTGTTCATCTCCACGGCTGTAGTTCCGTGTTCATCTCCACGGCTGTAGTTCCGTGTTCATCTCCACGGCTGTAGTTCCGTGTTATTAAAATTTACGCCTGTGTGAACGCCTCTACGTAGAAATGAAGGTGAAGTCAATTACAAACACAAATGAAATGGCAGCATCATCACCTCTTAATTCATCCAATTGAAGATAACATGAACTCACTTAAATAAAAATATGGAAACTTTGTAAATGTGTTAAAATGTTTTACTTTGTGTTACAGAGACGTCTCGTTGTCAGGCCAACAGCAGGATGATGTTCAACTACTGAATCCCTCTGAACCCTGAACACAACAGGGAGTGGTGATGCCGCAGTGGTTAAGATATGTGCCTTTGGTGTGAGAGACCTGGTTTCAATTCCTAGTGCAACACTTCACCATTGTGCCCCAGATGCTTAACTCCTTGTTTCTCCTTTTTGACATATATAGCAATTGGAAGTTACTTTGGATAAAAGCATCAGCTAAATCAAATGTAAGTCAAGGACTAAAAATGATAAAACTTTAGAAATTCATCATGTAAATGTGCTTTATGTTTTTGTGATGTGTGTCTAGTGAAACAGTGAAAGCACAACGCTGCTCTGCTGACTGACAGCCTGCAGCTACTTGTTATGTTTTTGTCCCTTTCTGACCACATTTCAGTGGTTAAAACAGAAGGTACAAAATCACTTCCTTCCAACGAAACTACCACCTACAGGAAGCTGCAGCGTGTTTCTAGTGTTTTTCAATCTCAGGACCCATCAGCTATAAGTTTTAATAAGTTTTTAGAAAGAGAAGCTTCCAAAGCCGGCTCAAACATGATCTGTCAACACTATCTGGACTACAAATGGAAACCTGAATCTGGTCTCTCACCTACAGATTCTGCGTTCACATGCTGATATCTGTTCAAATCAACGTTTTAAAATAATTACAATCAGGATTTTAACTTTGAAACTAATAGAAATAAGGTCCAAATTCCTTCAAAAGAGCAGCTTTAAGTTAGAACTCAGTATATAAATGCACCAAACCACAAACGCATCCTTCAGAGTTTTCCGACTGTCTGTGAAGGCATCATACAGATGTCTAAGTTTTCATTTTATTCTGCCATCAGGTGTTGAATTTCTTTTGATGTCCAGATTTTGTTTCTCTTGACTTCATGCTGTGGCTCAGAGCTTCATGTTAAAACTGAATTCATCTTCTTTACTGCAACTAAACAACTAAATATTTCTCATCACAGTCTTTGGAGAGAAAACCACAACACTGCCGGCCACTCGCAGAGGAAGGAGGAGGCTGTTACATGAACATGAAGTGATCAGAGCGCAGATCTCATTTCACCAAGTGTCAGGATGGAGGGAACTATTCTTCTGTGGCTGCTCTGTAAGTAATATCAGGCTGCTTCATCATTTAGCATTAATGACTAAAATCCTGTAATCACATTATGTTTTTTATGTTTTGAACAGCGTGTTCATGTCTGAGTGTCGTCCCAGAACCCCTAACATGACATTAGTTAATAATAATGTTACGTTAAGACGGTCTGATAATGTTTAGGAGGCATTTTAAACTTGTGATGCCACTGTTTCTCTTGTCACTAATAATCTTTACTCTTTGGTTGACTTGGTTTTTATCACAATAATCTGCATTCACTTCATCTGGTGTCAGTTTTTGCTGATTTCTTCAAACCAACCTGAGTTTCATTTCACACTCTTTAGTTCTGACGTCACTGCTGAGCTGCACAACAAACCAGGGTGAGTACAGACAGAAACATGACTGACGCCGCCTAGGAAAATATTTTTTTCTAGTGGTCAACATGTCTATTTGCTCACCCCCAGCCAGTCGAGGCAGATGGTCGCCCACCCTGAGCCCTGGTTCTGCTCGAGGTTTCTGCCTCTTAATAGGAAGTTTTTCCTTGCCTGTGTTGGCAAGTGTTTGCTCATGGTGGGAATTGTTAGGACTGTAAATAATAGCACAGAGTACGGACTAAACCTGCTCTATATGAAAAGCAATACAAGATAACTGTTGATGTGAATTGGTGGTATATAAGCAAAATTTAATTGAGTTGAAAACAAAAATTGTAATCAAATCAAGTTTTCCACAAGGGGTTTTAAAATCTGTAGAGCATATGACATCCTTTAACATTACAACCTCGATTCTGATAAGAAAAAACTTCTCCCAGAAAGAGAAACAGGGGATACATCATCCTGGACAGAGGGGAAATTGATGTTGTACAGAGCAAAATAAATTCACAATATGGACAATCATAATGACAATATTATGGATAGATTAAAGACATGTATGAATAATATGGGCATTTCCTTCAACAATTCATCACATCCACAAGCAGCTCTATGACCATGGGGGCAGACCTCACCAGACTTTATTCAGGAGATTCTCTATTAAATCATTTAAAGCCACTTTTGTCATTCAGCAAGAACAGTATAAAGCACGTCTAACTACCAGTAAATTTCAGGACTTCCATTAAGGCCACCAGAGGGTGCAGTCAACCTGAAATAACTCTGAGCTTAGCAGAGAGTTCAGTGGTTGTGAAACGTGTCAGGGCATAAAAGATTATTTAGTTTAATTGAAAATGTTTACATGTCACCAGCTCTTGCAGCCTCTCTGACTGTGAGTCCCAGCAGCTCTCAGCTGTTTGAAGATAAATCTGTCTCTCTGAGATGTGATGAGGACGACAGCTCTGCTGGATGGACGCTGAGGAGGAACACAACCAGACGACAGATGACTCAGTGTGGAGCTGGCTGGGGAAGATCAGCTGGTTCTTCCTGTAGCATCACTCTG
>NW_025740492.1:0-5057 GCF_021292245.1 Micropterus dolomieu
AGAACTAGGGAGAGAGAGAGAGAGAGGGAGAGAGGGGAGAAGAGAGAGAGAGAGAGAGGGGGAGAGAGAGAGAGAGAACTAGGGAGAGAGAGAGGGGGAGAGAGAGAGAGAGAACTAGGGAGAGAGAGAGGGGGAGAGAGAGAGAGAGAACGAGGGAGAGAGAGAGGGAGAGAGAAAGAGGGGAGAGAGAGAGGGAGAGAGGGGGAGAGGGAGAGAGAGGGAGAGAGAGGGAGAGAGAACATATGCGCCTCAACAGCTGCGGGGGTGAAAACTACATCTAACTACTTTGGTTTGACCAGGTGGGCTAAAAGCAGACTCCATGTAGCCTGTCCAAATCAGAGCTAAATCGTGGCTACAGATGGACCATGTTAATTTAATGACACTTAATATCTTGTTGATATTATTGACTTTGCAAAAATGATGGGATATTAACCATCTCACAAGCTTCCAGGACAAAACCCCCACTGTTAATCATTTTTGACTTTTTACTAAAAGTGGGCTACTAATAGCCGGTCTGTGTACGAGCTAAATCGTGGCTACGCACAGGCTGCACGTAAATCATGTGAAAGAAATTAACAAAAAACTTTGTTATCACTGTAGACCTTGCTTACATGATGGAATATCATACACATTGCAAGTTATTTTGGCCAAAACATCATGGAACCACATGTAAAGTTATTGCGGCTAGAAGTGTGTTACTCATAGCCGGAAGGATCAGTCTACCCTGCCGTCTCCACCAGACCGTGTGGATTTTTGAATGGGAGTGATCGGAACTGCAGACGGGAGACCGGCGGCGACTTGGCGGAGAGTGCATGGAATCAACGTCTTCCGGCGTCGACATTACAATTCCTGTATAAATATACGCTTACTAAATATATCTGAACTAGGTACGTCGCCTTACAACCGTGTGACAACAGATCCAGTCACATTACAGTTAAACAGCGTATCTGTAGCCCGGGCCCTGAACTGCGTGCTGTGGGACTCTATTATCTGCCACGGGAAATTTCACAGGCCATCGCTGTAGCTGTTTACGTTTCGCCCTCTGCCAACCTGACGTCGGCGTGTAACATCACCCACACCGCCACTGCTGAACTCCAGACTCAACACCCGGGTGCCCTTAAAGTGATCTCAGTAACAGTGAAGCTGGCGTTTATGTGGAACAGCAAAGCTAACGTTACTCACCTGTCCAGCCAAACAGAGCGACTCAGCATCAGTTTTCATTCCTTTCTAATCTCATAGATTTATCCAGCACTGAAACCCCTCACAGATGTGAACACAGGTCTTCCTCTCGCCTGGTCTTACAACTTGTCTCACAGTTCCTCAGACTTTCCCTCTGTGGCTGTTTCTCTGTCATCTTTACAGCTAAAGTCCTGTAATGAATCCTGCGTGTTCGAACATACCGCTGTCTGTTTACGCGCTCTCTCCCACTGCTTCCAGCACGCCAGCGCCCACCTGCTGCTCGCTCCCAGCAGCTTTGTTTGGGCTCAGTTTACAGACCCACTGGATTTTTTTTCAGAGCACACGAAAAACAGAGAGCTACTGACCCATGAGGAAATATGCCCCGAATTTAACAAAAAGTGTATTGGATAAGAATCCTAAAGTATCCCTTTACGAAGCTTTGGCATTTAATGCACAATGAGGAAAGAAGGCACAGATTTGCCAATCTTTCCCCTCTAGACACGAACGCTGTGTGTGCTTCATACCTGTAGATATCATGCCATCATACTGGCCTGCACTGGGGCCCGTCGTTACTGCAGGCTATTCGATCAAGGCACATACCAAACAGTTGTTGACTCTATTTTAATACTATGGTTACTGTGTTATGGAAGGTTGGCAGCATCCATATCAAAACTCAAAAAAAGCCTTCACACATTGATGATGCCAAGTTGTAAAGCTTGTGAGTTTACTGGTGTGTTTCTGGCGTGGCGGCGATGTTCCAGTGCCTGAAACAAATGCTGCTGTTTAACTAGGTCAAAATCCTTTTTAGGTTTTTACTGAAAAATAACAACATGTTGGAAACATGACTTTCTAGCGTCTGTATCAATGTTTTACTGTGTTTCTGTCCAGATCCTCCTTCCAGCCTGCTCGTCTACACCAGAGACGACGTGGAGCTCGGAGAGAAGAACCAGCTGATCTGTCATGTGACTGGTTTCTATCCTGCTCCTGTAAAGATCTACTGGACCAAGAACGGAGAGAAGGTGACTGAAGGAACCAGCATCAACGTTCCCTTCGCCAACAAAGACGGTTCCTTCAGACAGACGTCCAGACTGGAGTTCATCCCACAGCAGGGAGACATTTACAGCTGCACAGTCCAACATCTGGCCCTGGACAGTCCTCTGACCCGGATCTGGGGTGAGACACTTTATTTAAACTCACACAGACAGACACCTCATTACCTGATGGTTTAATGTCTCTGTGTTTCTGTCTCCAGATGGTTTAATGTCTCTGTGTTTCTGTCTCCAGATGGTTTAATGTCTCTGTGTTTCTGTCTCCAGATGGTTTAATGTCTCTGTGTTTGTGTCTCCAGATAGTTTAATGTCTCTGTGTTTCTGTCTCCAGATGGTTTAATGTCTCTGTGTTTCTGTCTCCAGATGGTTTAATGTCTCTCTGTGTTTCTGTCTCCAGATGGTTTAATGTCTCTCTGTGTTTCTGTCTCCAGATGGTTTAATGTCTCTCTGTGTTTCTGTCTCCAGATGGTTTAATGTCTCTCTGTGTTTCTGTCTCCAGATGGTTTAATGTCTCTGTGTTTCTGTCTCCAGATGATTTAATGTCTCTGTGTGTTTCTGTCTCCAGATGGTTTAATGTCTCTGTGTCTCTGTCTCCAGATGGTTTAATGTCTCTGTGTTTCTGTCTCCAGATGGTTTAATGTCTCTGTGTTTCTGTCTCCAGATGGTTTAATGTCTCTGTGTTTCTGTCTCCTGATGGTTTAATGTCTCTGTGTTTCTGTCTCCAGATGGTTTAATGTCTCTGTGTTTCTGTCTCCAGATGGTTTAATGTCTCAGTGTTTCTGTCTCCAGATGGTTTAATGTCTCTGTGTTTCTGTCTCCAGATGGTTTAATGTCTCTGTGTTTCTGTCTCCAGATGTGGAGACGACCCCCCCCAGTGTTGGACCTGCAGTGTTTTGTGGACTGGGTCTGACTGTGGGTTTGCTCGGTGTGGCTGCTGGAACCTTCTTCCTCATCAAAGGAAACGAGTGCAGCTGATTGGCTGGGGTTGATGATGTCATCAGGATGAAGTTTTAACTATTAAGTCTGTTTAACAGCCTCTGTTTTTTGCTGCAAATCAAATTTTCTGTTAAACTGGTGATATAAAGTTTGTATATTTTCTAGACGTCATGAAACTTGAATTTATTCTCATGTTTCAAGTCTGTGTTCTTCAATCATCCAGATGTGCACTGAAAGGTTTGTAGGTAAATAATTCCTCCTGTTGTTAAAGTGTTAAATGTTCCCTCTCTGTGTTTTGAGCGATTACAGAGACTTTTAATCCTTTCAGATTTGGTTTAAGTTCAGGCTTGTAAAATGTGATACTTTCAAATTTAAACTTTGACGTTGAACAGACTCAGTTATTATTTTTTGTGGAACTTGTTAAATCTTTCTTAACTAAATAAATGTAAAGATAAATGTTTTGTTAACCACATAATGAGGAACCAATTAATTTCAATTCAAGTATAATTCAGTTATCATCTTTGAAATGAAATGTATCAACTGAATGTTTGCTGAACTTGTACTTCATTAATTTTCTTTCCACTAGAATAAAATACTTTCTGGCAGGATTCAAGATATAATCTGAGCTTTGTGGAGGCCTCTCATTTTACTGAAGTTACTGGTGAAGATAAAAACATAAATAAATAAAAAGCTTAGAGAAAGAGACTTTATTGCTCATTATGGTGTCCAACACTCTCTTTCACACACAACCCCCCCCCCATGCTGTCATGTGGCGGCTGTGGCTCAGGAGGTAGAGTGAGTTGCCCGGTAATCCGATGATCGGCAGCTGAATTCGTGGCTCCTCCAGGCTGCATCGCACGGGCAAGATTCTGAACCCTGAATGGTTGTGATTTAAAAAATGGTTGTTGGTTAATGAATTACTGAATTAGTAAGCGGCATGGAGTCATTCCTTATGGGAGCACTGGCTCCCATTTTTCTCAAACCCTGCAATACCAGCGCTTTCATTACAGCGCTTACATTTACATTTAGTTGACGCTTTTATCCAACTATCCAGCAACTTACACTTGCTATATATGTCAGAGGTCTCTGGAGCAACTAGGGGTTTGTTGTTGACCACAGGTGGAGCGTTGAAGCCAGGCAGAGTGGCTTTCAGAAAGTGCCTGACAAATGCTTAAGAAATTAAGGGTTGAGGACAAGGGTTGGTTTAGTCTGTTCACAAATTATAAATAAAATATTAATACATCTTGGTATAAAGTAACATATTGTGCAGAGGAGGTTGGACGCCAAGAAAATGATTAAAACGATACAACCCTCTAAAGTGGCACAAGTTGAACTAAGTAGCAGTGAAAACAGTGCAATAAGATTTAAAAAATCATTGTTGATTAGTGACATTTTAAAGTTTTTTTAAATGATGTGTGTTTGACAGAATGTGTATCTGGTGGATCAATAGCTGTGTGCGGGGTGCACTGGGACTGAAATCCAGCCCAAGACTTTGAGACAGAGAGGCCATTTATGCGAACACCCTATGTGGCATAGTGTTTTTGATTTGTGAAACAGACGACGATTAAAAAAGAGATAATGTAGACGTATCAATAACAGCGATCAGTAACAGAGCGTGACTTGTGTCCCATCGTCTGCCTGGTAACAGATGATGATCAATAACCTCCAGATAATGTAGACGTATCAATAACAGCGATCAGTAACAGAGCGTGACTTGTGTCCCATCGTCTGCCTGGTAACAGATGATGATCAATAACCTCCAGATAATGTAGGCGTATCAATAACAGCGATCAGTAACAGAGCGTGACTTGTGTCCCATCGTCTGCCTGGTAACAGATGATCAATAACCTCCAGATAATGTAGACGTATCAATAACAGCGATCAGTAACAGAG
>NW_025740493.1:0-4106 GCF_021292245.1 Micropterus dolomieu
TTGAAGCACTGACTCCAGCTGCAGTCCACTCTTTGTGAATCTCCCCCACATTTTTGAATGGGTTTTGTTTCACAATCCTCTCCAGGGTGCAGTTATCCCTATTGCTTGTACACGTTTTTCTACCACATCTTTTCCTTCCCTTCGCCTCTCCATTAATGTGCTTGGACACAGAGCTCTGTGAACAGCCAGCCTCTTTAGCAATGACCTTTTGTGTCTTGCCCTCCTTGTGCAAGGTGTCAATGGTCGTCTTTTAGACAGCTGTCAAGTCAGCAGTCTTCATCATGATTGTGTAGCCTACAGAACTAGACTGCGAGACCATTTAAAGGCCCTTGCCGGTGTTTTGAGTTAATTAGCTGATTAGAGTGTGGCACCAGGTGTCTTCAATATTGAACCTTTTCACAATATTCTAATTTTCTGAGATACTGATTTTGGGGTTTCATTAGTTGTCAGTTATAATCATCACAATTAAAAGGAATGAACACTTGAAATATATCAGTCTGTGTGGAATGAATGTATACATTATACAAGTTTCCCTTTTTGAATGGAATTACTGAAATAAATCAACTTTTTGATGATATTCTAATTATATGACCAGCACCTGTATTCAGAGAAATATCTGAACATCTAAAGGTGCATCCCCCAAAAATTTGAATATCATGGAGAAGTTCATTGTGAGCACCAGGACCAGACTGAGAGATTAAAGGCTCGGGAAACCTTTTGCAGGTATTTGGAGCTAATTAGCTGATTAGAGCTCTTCTCAGGTCAGCGTCTCTGTATTATACCTTTTTTAATTATTATTAAAAGAAATCCTTGTGTCAACATTTTGAGATACTGGAATTTTGATTTCTGTGGGCTGTAAGTTGTAATCATCAAGATTATTTCACTGTATGTAATGAATCTAGAATATATGAAAGTTTCACTTCTTGTATTAAATTACGGTACAAATAACTTTTTCCACAACTCATATTTTCTGAGATGCACCTGTACAAAATGGATTGGCACCAAAGTTTTGTAACACTCATGGGTTTCCAGATGATTACTCGCACTGAGTTTGGTGAGCCTCTGACTTTTTCCTCTAGTGCAATCATCGGAACAAATATTGGATTGGTTCAGACATTCATGTCCTCCTCGCTATAAATTTAATTTCTTCTGTGATCCTCCTTGAGTTTCCATCTAGTGCCACCATCGGGTCAAAACTACAATTTGTCCAAAAATTTGGTTTACCAAAATTTACAAAACTGATGACTTTCCCATCAGCCTCAGTTGTGCTTATTAGCAAATGCACCGCTGTGCCTAAGTAGAGCCTCACAGAGCTGCTAGCATGGTTTTAGACTCTATAACCCTGTTTAGAGCAAGATTAAAAGTGCTTAGCTGGTAAACAGAGTAAACAATAAAAATGCTAAAATAATGAGACTACTGAGAAAAGATGAACAGGATAAAACAATGAAACAAACGCATAATCTTAGAAGCATGGTTCAAATGAAACTTGCTTTACTCTCCTCAATCCACCTTTGATCCAGTCTTCCTCAGTAAATCGAAAAATTGTAATGTAGCCTTGATTCATTTCATCAGTAGTCCCCAATTTCCCCCAACAAACACATTTCATTCTTGTCTTTCTAATCTCCCCTCTTTTCTTTCATGTCTTCAGCTGGCAGAGATGAAGAAGAAGCTGGAGCAGGAGGCTGCGTCTCTGGACAGTGCAGAGGAGGGACGCAAGCGAAGCCAGCGGGAGTTGGACAGTGTGATGCAGCAGCTGGAGGAGAAGACCGCAGCCTACGACAAACTGGACAAGACAAAAACCCGTTTACAGCAGGAGCTGGATGACCTCATAGTGGACCAGGACCACCTGAGGCAGATTGTCTCTAACCTGGAGAAGAAGCAGAAGAAATTTGACCAGGTATCATGTCAGCAGTGACAAAGACAAATGATAAACTGCTCATTTTTCATTTGACAGTTTGAAATCTTGGACAATGGACAACTGTCTTCAATGTGTCAGATAAAAAGGAACATTCGAATTAGCAGCTGTAACAATCATATAATGGTCATAAGGGAATATGAATAAAATATGAGAGATCAACTTTTCACCACCAACATCCAAGATTGATTTCTCAATCAGTGAAACAATGAGTACACTGTTCATTTCACCACAACGTCGCCTTCAAAAAAGTCTTTTAACTAGTGGGATGTTGACCCCCAACTGCCATTTGTTGTCTCTCTCCTTCTCCTAGATGCTGGCCGAGGAGAAAATGATCTCTACTAAGTATGCAGAGGAGCGCGACAAGGCCGAGGCTGAGGCCAGGGAGAAGGAAACACGAGCTCTGACACTGGCCCGTGAGCTGGAGGCCATGGTGGTTCTGAAAGATGAGTTGGACCGGGCTAATAAGGTGCTCAAGGCTGAGATGGAAGACTTGGTCTCCTCCAAGGACGATGTTGGCAAGAGTGTAAGCAAAAATAGTAACACATATTGGTTTTGTCTACCCTGGAAATGTTTTTATTTATGTTTTTATATAAGCAGCAAAGATTGCGTTGCTCCTCTTCAGTCTTAAAAATGCTGAATGTGTACCAACGCAACCACAGGTTCATGAGCTGGAGAGGTCAAAGCGTGCCATGGAGCAGCAGTTGGAGGAGATGAAAACTCAGCTGGAGGAGCTGGAGGATGAGCTGCAGACCACGGAGGACGCCAAACTGCGTCTGGAGGTCAACATGCAGGCCATGAAGGCCCAGTTTGACCGAGACCTGCAGGCCCGAGATGAGCAAGGAGAGGAAAAAAGGAAACAGCTGGTTAAACAGGTAGGAGAGAAGACCCTTAAAATGTTTAGCGACAGCTTTTTTTTTTCATAGTGTTTTTTTTTTTTTTTTTTTTCACAAACCATTGCAGGGTTGTAAATTTTAAATTACATTTTTGCGTAGAATTTCTGAAAATGTCCTTTTGCTCTCCTTCAGGTGCGTGAGATGGAGATCGAGCTGGAAGATGAACGCAGGCAGCGTAGTGGGGCCCTCTCATCCAAGAAGAAACTGGAGATGGACCTGGCAGAGCTCGGATCCCAGATCGATGCTGCCAACAAGGGCCGCGATGAGGCCCTCAAACAGCTGAAAAAACTCCAGGTAATATAGGCATGCAAAAAGTGGTCACTGTGGTCACATACATTAATTGGAAAATCCCTCAAAATGATGTCCGTCTAACTTCAGCACTGCTGTCTGCATGTGTACTCTCCAGGCCCAAACGAAAGACTTGATAAGAGAGCTGGACGAGCTGCGTTTGTCCAGAGACGAAGCCATCAACGGGGCCAAGGAGATTGAGAAGAAGCTCAAGGACATGGAGGCAGACGCCCTGCACTTCCAGGAGGTATGAATGTGGAAAATAACAACTGAAAACTCTGAAACCTGACTGGATATAATAAAAAGTGCCTGATTTGGACAATTTCTTGGACAATATTATAAATTACGTATATTGCATATATTATAATAATATTATTATAGATATAGATAGATAGATAGATATATTTATTAACAAAAAACATAAACAGAGCTATGATTCCTGTCCCGCTCACTCCTGTTGTCTTTTGTTTTTTTTTCTGTCCCAGTCACATGATGATTAGAGAAATTTACTCCCATCTGGCAGATTTCTGAAAAAATGTCAGCCGCTGCAATGGACATAATAGTCAGTCATAGGAATGTGATCTGAGCTAAAAGTAATTTCTCTCATCTGTGCGAGCTTAAAAATTGGCAGGAGGGTTCTAGTTGTTGTTGTTGTTTGATTGACATCAATCAACGCACATCATTTCCTATTAGTATTATCTAATTAATAAAATAGTTCCACTAAAGTGCAATGACATTAAGAGTCAAGGTTGCTTTTATTGCCTACTGAGACAATAATTGCTGCTTAAAGTAGGAATGTAACAAAAGACACTGACGGAATACTGTCACTACTACTGAGTATGTGCTCGGACTGCCATACCAACAAGCCAGGCTCTTCGGCATTGTGGTCAAGTTGCATGTTACCCTGTAGACCCGTTTTGTATTTTGGTAAGCGTGACTGGTTCACTCCCTTCGCTACAGACACTTGACTATTATTATAATTATTAGCACATAATGCATACTTTTAT
>NW_025740494.1:0-3011 GCF_021292245.1 Micropterus dolomieu
ACACACACACACACACACACACACATTTACCAGCCTACACATGCATGCACACAGCCTTATGAATGGTGTGTGGGTAGGAGGTCCTGTTTACTTGTTTTTGTAGTGCGCCCCCCACACATTGCTCCTTTAATGAGAGAGAAGCCCAGCCATGGAATTACAATTGGAAGCCCTGCTCTCTGATTGTGTGACCTACAGCAGCATCCAATAACGGTTGTACATTTTTTTGCTCCACACTACACATTCTAAATATAAAGGAAAAGAGAATAAAGCTTTTAGCGGGAGAGAGCACTTCATTCAAGTGTCTGTGTTTCCGTGGGTGAACCATGCTTAGTAACACGCTGAAAATGCTTTCTGGGGGAGAGGGGTGTGCCATTGATGCCAAGGTTACAAAGACTGAGCTGCACACAGTTCCCAATGCACAGTACATCGCTTCTGAAGTGCTTGTTGTATAACAGCATGTGGTATAGCCTACAAACGTGTACACATAATACACAAGCCTGGGGGAATTTCTGCTGTCATGGATCATGCACAGTGAATCGGTAATTCACCCAGACCCTGATATGTTTGCACCCGGCCTTGGAAAGGGAACCCACTCTCTGAGAAAGACGTTATGTGCTGTGGAAGTCTCTTTTTGTTTAAAACAATTCCTGGAGTCTCTTGATGCAGTCAGATTGAACAAACTTAAGAAGTTTAGAGAAATTGTCTTTGTTTCCCAAATGAGTGCCAGAGAACTGCAGGTCAGCATAAAGCAGTGTTGTGGTGGGAGTCTGTGCACATTGTGGTTCAGATCCAAATCAATGACAGCACAGTACCTGCCCTTTGGATGTTTTCAATTTAGACCTTTTTTGAGTGATTGGCTTGCCTCCTGTTTTTTGTGTGCGTTTGTACTCACATATTACTCTGCCTTTGTGAGGACCAGTTTCATTTTCAGAAATTGACAGTGAGGACAGATATGGAAAAATATGGAGAGTTTGGCCAGCAAAGGAATAAGGAGTGATTTTATGGTACTAGTTGAGGTTAGGCATGTTGTTGTGATGTGTGTGGTTAGAGCTGGAGACAAAGGCAGCAGATCCCAACCCTTTTGGTTTGTGACTTTTCAAAAAGAAGTAATATCTACTTTTCTCAGGTTGATCATTTGAATGGTTTTAGGCCTAAAAGCACTTCATTACTGTTTTACAATAAAAAACAATGATTGGGTGAAAAAAAAAGCATTTTAATCTTATTTCCCATCGGTTCATATTCTTGCTTCGACTTCTACTGGACTTGTGTCCCTGTGTGTGTAATCTGCAAACAATTACAGCAAGTTCTCCCAGGTGGTCATACAGTAATTTTCCTGAATGTATTTGTAATAATGACAACTGGTGCTTATGTGTGTGCATGCAGGCCTGTTTATATATGTATTCATGTCACCATAATTCTCCAGCTAACAATATCACACATATTGCTCCTTTTATCTATTAGCAGTTGTTGTTCTTGTAGATTCCTTGTTTGTGTGACACCGTCTTCAGTGAATAGTAAATACAGTAAATTTACCACATGTAACAGAAGTATGATCCCAGTACGAATCCCAACGCTCTCGTTCATACATTCCAAGCACATGCAAACACACATGCATGCCATTGGGAGGTATTGCCACAGCCGGATATAATATAATTGATCCTGACAGTAGTTTAATCTAGACATGGAGTGTGAGTAATGGTTTGAGCCTGGAGCCTGACTGACTGAGAAGGAACTGAATACAGCAAACGAGATGAGACATTCAGATGAACGGTAGGTGGTCTCCTTCTAGAGATAAATAAATGACCAAGTGAAATTGGACCAAGTGTCATTAAATGTGTTAATGGAAAGTGTGTGTGTGTCTGTGTAAGAGAGAGAGAGAGAGAAAGAGAGAGACGTATACATGTGGCATCTTGGTATTACAAAGGCTACCATATTTATTAAACAGTCGGCTGGCACCACCTGCTGGATACTTTCTAATCATCTTTAATTTCTGGTCATTTCAAAATTGCCACTAGAGAGCACAGTCTCACTACAAACTAATACCATACATAACTAAAAAGTAGGTATTATCAGCAAAATTATACTACTTTACTAAAATAGTAGGCTACTTTAAAAATTGGATTAGTATAAGTACTTGTATTGCAGAATAATATATGTGGTTGTATATGACATTATTGCATTGTTAATTCTGATGCGTGAATGCACAAGCAGCATTTCACTTTAATTATAACATATTTATATACATATCATATCCTGTCCTAGGGTTTGAGCCCTCTCCAAAGAAAGTAATTATTTATTTCAACCCATTGGAGAAATTTAGAGGAGAAACGTCTCTTTGGAGGAATTACTTACAATGTGAGGACATTTTTTTTTTTGTAAAGGGCCAAAAAGTCGCAAATTTTGAGGGAGTGTGCAATTGGCATGCTGACTGCAGGAAAGCCCACCAGATCTATATATATATAATGTATATACATAGTTTGTTTTGTTTTTGCCCTTAAGGGACAGGACAGTGGATAGCGGTAGGAAATGAGGGAGAGAGATATATATATATATATATATATATATACACACTACCGTTCAAAAGTTTGGGGTCACCCAAACAATTTTGTGTTTTCCTGAAAAGTCACACTTATTCACCACCATACGTTGTGAAATGAATAGAAAATGGAGTCAAGACATTGACAAGGTTAGAAATAATGATTTGTATTTGAAATAAGATCTTTTTTACATCAAACTTTGCTTTCGTCAAAGAATCCTCCATTTGCAGCAATTACAGCATTGCAGACCTTTGGCATTCTAGCTGTTAATTTGTTGAGGTAATCTGGAGAAATTGCACCCCACGCTTCCAGAAGCAGCTCCCACAAGTTGGATTGGTTGGATGGGCACTTCTTGCGTACCATACGGTCAAGCTGCTCCCACAACAGCTCAATGGGGTTCAGATCTGGTGACTGCGCTGGCCACTCCATTACCGATAGAATACCAGCTGCCTGCTTCTGCTCTAAATAGTTCTT
>NW_025740495.1:0-3597 GCF_021292245.1 Micropterus dolomieu
TCTTATCTTAAAGAGCTCATAGTACCTTACTACCCCACCAGAGCACTGCGCTCCCAGAATGCAGGGTTACTTGTGGTTCCTAGAGTCTCCAAAAGTAGACTAGGAGCCAGAGCGTTCAGCTATCAAGCTCCTCTCCTGTGGAACCAGGTTCCAGTTTGGGTTCAGGAGGCAGACACCATCTCCATATTTAAGAGTAGGCTTAAGACTTTCCTCTTTGATAAAGCTTATAGTTAGGGCTGGCTCAGGTGAGTCCTGAACCATCCCTTAGTTATGCTGCTATAGGCCTAGACTGCCGGGGGATTTCCCATGATGCACTGAGCTCCTCTCTCCTCTACTTTCTCTCCCTCTGTATGCAACCTCATCCCATTATTGCATGTTACTAACACAACTTCTCCCCTTTCTGGTAGTCTTGTGCTTTCTCGTCCCTCTCCTCTCTCCTATCACTTCCTGCAGGTGTTTCTGGCTCTGGAGCTGTGGAGTCTGGATCTGTGGCTCGAGGTTTCTGCCTCTTAAAGGAAGTTTTTCCTTGCCTCTGTCTCCTAGTGCTGCTCTTGGTGGGAACTGTTGGGCTTCTGTAAATAGCATCAGAGTTCGGTCTAGACCTGCTCTTTATGAAAAGTGCTGTGAGATAACTGTTGTTGTGATTTGGCGCTATATAAATAAAATTGAATGTAATTGAATTAAAATATTACATGTCCAGGAAAGTTGGGATATTTTCCAAAATGCAATAAAAACTCAAATCTGATTCGTTTGTTCACATGAAACTTTATTTGACTGACAAAAGTCCAAAGAAAAGATTCTCAGTGGTTTTACTGAGCAGTGTGATTATATTTAGAAAATATAAACAAAATTAGATGTCCATACTGCAAGAAGTTGGACAGCGGCGTGTTTTGTGTTCATCACCTTTAATAACACTGTCTGATTGTTTGGGAAGTGAAGCCATGAACTGAGCCAGATTTACAGTTGAAGGTTTGTCCTTTCTTCTTGATACAGAACTTGAGCTGCTCGACAGTCTGTGGTCGCCGCTGTCTGATTCCCCTCTTCATGATGCTCCATACGTTTTGAACAGGAGACAGATCTGGACCGGCAGCAGAACATCCCTCTGGTCCACCTGAGCACATATGTTTGTCACAGAAGCATGACGGTGTCTTAGGCAGTTCCTCCTGAGGGCTGGAAGGTCACGTACATTCAGCACCGAGAGGTCTCTTCACAATGCGCTGCTGACTTTGAGGGACCCGAAGTCTCTGCAGTCTTGTGTTGAGAAATGTTCTCTTTGATCCATGAGTTCTGGATCAAAGCGGTGAGCCAGGACCTCCTGACCTGCAGAGACTGAGCCGCTGGATGAGCCCTCACCTGTTCCCAGCTTCTGGTGCTGGTCTCCACAGGTGGTCCTGAATGTTCTGGACACGTTTCAGTCTGAGGTTAACTCTGTCCTAACTTTGTACTAAATCTAATCACGCTGTTGGGAAGCTTTTCTCTGGACTTCACATGAATTAATAAAACACTGATTTGATTGCATTTCGGAAATCAGCCCAACTTTGCTGGACACATATAGATCATAGGTTACATATAGAACATTCAGGGGCCATCAGAGGTCACCTGGTGAGTCGGCGTCTCCTCGTCAGTCTGCAGAGCTTTGGATGAAAATGAGCGGCGAGGAGGTTGCACCAGGGCATCATGGGAAACGTCTCTGTCAGAGGAGGGACTGTGACAGACAGCTGAGGCAGCCAATCGTGTCGGGGCATCAGAAGGGGGCGGAGCACTGAGAAACAAATACTTTATTTACAAAAGCTGTTTGAGTGTTTTTATTCCTCTCTCACCTGTTCTGAGTCTCTCACCTGTTCTGAGTCTCTCCTGACTCACCTGTTAGGAGTCTCTCCTGACTCCGCCCACATCAGGATCCTCGTCTTGTCAGCCTCTCTCTGAGTGAATCGCCGCGGCAACAGGTTGTTCCGAGCACTGTGCACTAATGAGGAGAGAGACTCCTTCCAGGTGGGCTGAAAGACACAAGCTGAATATTACACACTAAACCTTTACCTGTCTGTAGATAGCTGTCTGTCTGTGGTTACCCGTCTGTCTGTAGCTAGCTGTCTGTCTGTGGTTACCCGTCTGTCTGTAGCTACCTGTATGTCTGTGGTTACCAGTTTGTCTGTAGCTAGCTGTCTGTCTGTGGTTACCAGTCTGTCTGTAGCTACCTGTATGTCTGTGGTTACCAGTTTGTCTGTAGCTAGCTGTCTGTCTGTGGTTACCAGTCTGTCTGTAGCTACCTGTCTTTCTGTGGTTACCAGTCTGTCTGTGGTTACCTGTCTGTCTGTAGCTACCTCTCTGTCTGTGGTTACCAGTCTCTCTGTAGCTACCTCTCTGTCTGTGGTTACCAGTCTGTCTGTAACTAGCTGTCTTTCTGTGGTTACCAGTCTGTCTGTAGCTAGCTGTCTGTCTGTGGTTACCAGTCTGTCTGTAGCTACCTGTCTGTCTGTGGTTACCAGTCTGTCTGTAGCTAGCTGTCTTTCTGTGGTTACCAGTCTGTCTGTGGTTACCAGTCTGTCTGTAGCTACCTGTATGTCTGTGGTTACCAGTTTGTCTGTAGCTAGCTGTCTTTCTGTGGTTACCAGTCTGTCGGTGGTTACCAGTCTGTCTGTAGCTACCTGTCTGTCTGTGGTTACCAGTCTCTCTGTAGCTACCTGTCTGTCTGTGGTTACCAGTCTGTCTGTAACTAGCTGTCTTTCTGTGGTTACCAGTCTGTCTGTAGCTACCTGTTTTTCTGTGGTTACCAGTCTGTCTGTGGTTACCAGTCTGTCTGTAGCTAGCTGTCTGTCTGTGGTTACCAGTCTGTCTGTAGCTAGCTGTCTGTCTGTGGTTACCAGTCTGTCTGTAGCTACGTCTGTCTGTAGTACCAGTCTGTCTGTGGTTACCAGTCTGTCTGTAGCTACCTGTCTGTCTGTGGTTACCAGTCTGTCTGTAGATAGCTGTGTTTCTGTGGTTACCAGTCTGTCTGTGGTTACCAGTCTGTCTGTAGCTACCAGTCTGTCTGTGGTTACCAGTCTGTCTGTAGCTACCTGTCTGTCTGTGGTTACCAGTCTGTCTGTAGATAGCTGTGTTTCTGTGGTTACCAGTCTGTCTGTATCTAGCTGTCTTTCTGTGGTTACCAGTCTGTCGGTGGTTACCAGTCTGTCTGTAGCTACCTGTCTGTCTGTGGTTACCAGTCTGTCTGTAGCTACCTGTCTGTCTGTGGTTACCAGTCTGTCTGTAGCTAGCTGTCTTTCTGTGGTTACCAGTCTGTCTGTATCTAGCTGTCTTTCTGTGGTTACCAGTCTGTCAGTGGTTACCTGTCTGTTTACCTGCCTGTGGTTACCAGTCTGTCTGTAGTTACCTGTCTGTCTGTGGTTACCAGTCTGTCTGTAGCTAGCTGTGTTTCTGTGGTTACCAGTCTGTCTGTGGTTACCAGTCTGTCTGTAGCTAGCTGTCTGTCTGTGGTTACCAGTCTGTCTGTAGCTACCTGTCTGTCTGTGGTTACCAGTCTGTCTGTAGCTAGCTGTGTTTCTGTGGTTACCAGTCTGTCTGTGGTTACCAGTCTGTCTGTAGCTAGCTGTCTGTCTG
>NW_025740496.1:0-3099 GCF_021292245.1 Micropterus dolomieu
TATATATATATATATTATATATATATATATATATATTATTTTAGAGACCGTAATCGTGTTTTTTGGGGAGCTTGTGGCTCATGAAAAGGAGCCAAATCCCTCTGTCTCCCCTGTAGTTCGCACCCTGGCATTAATTAAGATTCAGAAACATCCTGGAAGAGTGGATCAGCTGTTTTTCCTCTATGATTATGACACAATGACTCCATGATTATGGCACCTCAAAATGGTCCGTTCAGGTTTTCATCTTTGAATGACAAAAGATTTTACAGTTTGTTTGTCAGCAGTCACAGAACACAACAGGAGGTCTTTTTTAACAAAGGATCTGTTGGCTAGGTGGATGGCAAGGCTGGAGCCAGCAGGAGGCAGGCAGGCTGGTGGAAGCGTGGTCCGGCTAGTGATTAGCTGAGATGAGGTGAGCAGTATGGCGTCATCCAGTGTGTACATGGCAATCCTTGTGTGGGAAAACACGTTAAGAAGAAATCACTGGAAGATATCACACAGCTACTGGAGTAAACACTGGAATTGGAGAGGCCGAGAGTACTGTAGGGGGAGAGCCAGCACGACTGAAACACTTTTCAGATATACATCATTTTAAAAGATAAGGTTACAGACAGAAATAATTTGTTGTTGGTATGGATAGAACATCTATCTGATATGGATATGGATATGGTATGGATATGGATATGGATATGGTATGGATATGGATATGGATATGGATATGGTATGGATATGGATATGGATATGGTATGGATATGATATGATATGGTATGGATATGGTATGGATATGGATATGGCATGGATATGAATATGGATATGGTATGGATATGATATGATATGGTATGGATATGGTATGGATATGGATATGGATATGGATATGATATGGATATGGATATGATATGGATATGATATGGTATGATATGATATGATATGGTATGGATATGGATATGGATATGGTATGGATATGGATATGGATATGATATGGTATGGATATGTATATAGTATGGATATGATATGATATGATATGGTATGGATATGGATATGGATATGATATGATATGATATGATATAGTATGGATATGGATATGGATATGGTATGGATATGGATATGGATATGGTATGGATATGGATATGGATATGATATGGTATGGATATGTATATAGTATGGATATGATATGGATATGATATGGATAAAAATAGTATGGATATGGATATGGTATGGATATGGATATGGTATGGATATGGATATGGATATAGTATGGATATGGATATGGTATGGGTATGGATATGGATAGGGATATGGATATGGATATGGATAAGATATGGTATGGATATAGTATGGATATGGATATGGTATGGATATGGATATGGATATAGTATGGATATGGATATAGTATGGATATGATATGGATATGATATGGTATGGATATGGATATGGATATGGATATGGTATGGATATGGATATGGTATGGATATGGATATGGATATAGTATGGATATGGATATGGATATGATATGGTATGGATATGTATATAGTATGGATATGATATGGATATGGATATGGATAAAAATAGTATGGATATGGATATGGTATGGATATGGTATGGATATGGTATGGATATGGATATGGATATGGATATAGTATGGATATGGATATGGATATGGATATGATATGGTATGGATATGGATATAGTATGGATATGGTATGGATATGGATATGGATATGGATATGGATATAGTATGGATATGGATATGGTATGGATATGGATATGGATATGGATATGATATGGTATAGACATGGATATGGTATGGATATGGATATGGTTTGGATATGGTATGGATATGGATATGGATATGGATATAGTTTGGATATGGATATGGTATGGGTATGGATATGGATATGGATATGGATATGATATGGTATGGATATGGATATAGTATGGATATGGATATGGATATGGATATAGTATGGATATGGATATGGTATGGGTATGGATATGGTTATGGATATGGATATGATATGGTATGGATATGGATATAGTATGGATATGGATATGGATATGGATATAGTATGGATATGGATATGGATATGGATATGGTTTGGATATGATATGGATATGGATATGGATATAGTATGGATATGGATATGGTATGGGTATGGATATAGTATGGATATGGATATGATATGGTATGGATATGGATATAGTATGGATATGGATACGGATATGGATATGGTATGGATATGGATATAGTATGGATATGGATACGGATATGGATATAGTATGGATATGGATATAGTATGGATATGGTATGGATATGGATATGGATATAGTATGGATATGGTATGGATATGGATATGGATATGGATATGGATATAGTATGGATATGGATATGGATATGGTATGGATATGGATATGGATATAGTATGGATATGGATATAGTATGGATATGGATATGGATATGGATATGGTATGGATATGGATATGGATATGGATATGGTATGGTATGGATATGGATATGGATATGATATGGTATGGATATGGATATAGTATGGGTATGGATATAGTATGGATATGGATATGGATATGATATGGTATGGATATGGATATAGTATGGATATGGATACGGATATGGATATAGTATGGATATGGATATAGTATGGATATGGTATGGATATGAATATGGATATAGTATGGATATGGTATGGATATGGATATGGATATGGATATGGATATAGTATGGATATGGATATGGATATGGTATGGATATGGATATGGATATGGATATAGTATGGATATGGATATAGTATGGATATGGATATGGATATGGATATGGTATGGATATGGATATGGATATAGTATGGATATGGATATGGTATGGGTATGGATATGGATATGGATATGGATATGGTATGGTATGGATATGGATATGGATATGGATATGGATATGATATGGTATGGATATGGATATAGTATGGGTATGGATATAGTATGGATATGGATATAGTATGGATATGGATATGGTATGGATATGGATATGGATATAGTATGGATATGGATATAGTATGATATGGATATGGTATGGATATGGATATAGTATGGAAC
>NW_025740497.1:0-1796 GCF_021292245.1 Micropterus dolomieu
CACGGTCGTGCTCGGGCCCTAAATATAATCCGAGCAATTTCAATAGGGACCTCGCACGGTCGTGCTCGGGCCCTAATAATCCGAGCAAATTCAATAGGGACCTCACACGGTCGTGCTCGGGCCCTAAAAAAAAATAATAATCCGAGCAAATTCAATAGGGACCTCACACGGTCGTGCTCGGGCCCTAAATATATAATCCGAGCAAATTCAATAGGGACCTTGCACGGTCGTGCTCGGGCCCTAAATATATAATCCGAGCAAATTCAATAGGGACCTCGCACGGTCGTGCTCGGGCCCTAAAAATTAGTGAATAAAGAGATGGCATTACAGAACAAACAAATAACACTGCAGTGGACTGAAAAGTTGGTCCTCCATTCAGATTTACAGCTTTCAGTCAAGTCCTAACAGACTAAGCTAAAGCTGTCTCCAGCAGTGGACTGAAAAGCTGCTTCTCCTCCCAGATCCACAGCTTACAGTCCTGATTCTCACAAAATAAATTAATATCCTCCAGGTATGTGGGCGGGTCCATTTTCCTCCAAATGGTTTAGGTCCATAGCCATTGGTCGTTTGGTTACTTCTTCGTCACCCAATTAGGAAGTGTGTACCTTACTGTTCTACGTTGCTTTTGGTCAAACAAAAGAGCGCCGATCCCAGACGTGAAACCCCACTTCAATCTACAGGAATAAACAGTCTTTTACTCTAAACTAATTATAGAGAACAACAGGGCTTGTCTACAAAATGGTTGACACCCTATCTTAAGTGTCAATGAAACAGTCAAAACAAAACAGTCCTTCTGGCACTAAACAAAGAGGTGTCAGTTTTCTTCACATTACAAAGAGGATACAAACAATGGTTTAATCAACATTCTGATGCAATCTTCTGGCCTAAAACCCTGCAGTTACATTTGAAGGAAAACACTGAAACACTGGAATACATTAAGTTTGTTGTAACCTTTTAAAACTCAACAGTGACCAGTGAAAGTGCAGTTCTGGCTCTCTCCCCATTCATTTAGATAGGAGCTTGGTCTTGTTAGTCCGAAATAGCTGCCCGGAAGCGTTGCCAAGATGGTGGCCGCATGGCAGGACTTGCCTAAAAGGACTTTGTTTTAACTCAAACCCAGGAATTAATATAATATATACACAGTATATAGCATTTTATGCATATGCCCCTTGCCACGGGGGGCCACTTTTAGGGTGGCCGTGGAATCGAAGCAGGTTAGCAAGACACAGGATTTTTTCTGATCCAGTTTAAACTTTGTGAACTGGGCTCTGGCGGGGAAATCTGTCGAAACGGTCCCTGTGTGGTTTAATGTTCTCCAGAGGGTGGCAGTAATCCTACCTTAAGGATGCCAGCTGCCGGTAAAAGCTCAAAGCAGGAGCGGGAAGGCGCGGAGGTTTGGAGCTACGTGGAGAGAGTGAACGAACGGTGGCCGGAAAACATAGTAGGATCGAACTTTGTTGGCGGATCTGCATAAACTGTACTGTGAATGTAACATCATGTCAAATAGTTCAGATGGGGATGAGATGGAGTGGATGATGTCCAGATCTGTAAGATTGAAAAGGGACTTGAGAGAAAGAGAGAGAGGGAAAAGTTGGTCAGAACATAGCGAGACCGGCGAGGGAAGTAATAACAAGAAACTGAGAGCTAGCCAGAGTGAGAAACAGAAGCCTGAGAATACGGAGAAAGTGCAAGGAAACAATTGGAAAGTTATAATTGAGTTCAATCAGGATGGTGGACACTATCACCCAATTAAACTTACCAAGGCGATTGAGAAGGAGATTGGCAAAATCAAATTT
>NW_025740498.1:0-3897 GCF_021292245.1 Micropterus dolomieu
ATCGACCGATTTACCAGAACAACCGACCGTACGCAGGAAATCTGAAAACTGTTGATTTAATCGGTTACAGCTCAAAGTATTTTAAGAAGTCTTAAAATATGTTGAATTTGACTTCAGGATTCCCGCGTGTACCCTGGTAAGCCGATTTAGATTTACGGGCATTTATGTAAAATTGTACGTAAAGACAGAAAAGTAAAAATTATGATTAACGACTAAAAGTTCTTTTGATAACTTTTGATCAGCGACATCAAAACCAGCAAAGCCAATAACAAGATATATAATAACACATGTTTGCTTACTTAAATATTATGTGCACATTACATAAAATAATGCTTTTATATGTGTGGCAGCAGATGTGTGTAGTTCAGTGTAGTTAGATTTTCAAAATAAAATTATTTCCTTCTTTCTAAATATGTTCTGTATTTGTCTTCTGGGTCATCTTGTTCATCACGTTGGCTCGTCCTTCAGAGGGAACACTGATGAGGTCGCTCCTTTTTCTGTGTTTCCTTTCTGGTCAGGTGAGCTCAGAGGCGGTGGCTGCACCGATCATATCAGGCGAGGGGCGTGGCCTAATCAGGAAGAAGAAGAAGCATCGCGTGTCAGAACCCGGAGCGTTGGTGATCGAACACGCGGAGCCGTCAGACGCAGGTGAGTCAGAATGGATGTTCACATCCTGCCTGCAGGGGGTGCGTCCCATTTCCCTCATGTGATCAATCACGGGAAACACATTCAGCCAATCGTGTGGCTCCACTGACGTCAGTTTCAGATGTCGTGGCGGCGGCGAGGAGCAGGTGTGTGGCCACATCAGGTCTCTACGTGTCCTCCAGAGTCCTGCGTTAAAGGCCCCAGGTGTGATCTGCAGTACTGCAGGACCTGTTAGGAAACTGCCGCCTGTGTCCAGAACCTCAGTTAGCTTAGCATCAGCTCAACGTGGGAGGAGCTCAAGGTGGGAGGAGCTCACGGCGTCCCGCCCCGGCGCTCTGTGTAGCGCCGTAAATGAAGGCGGTGTGGTGAAAGCTCGTGCATGTCTAACCTGCGGGGAGAAACTCTTTATAAACCTTATTCTGGGACAAAGTCCTCAAACTGGTTCAGGTTTTCCTGCTGATTCATGCAGGTTTCATGGGGACCAGAAGCCGCTCATTCAGAGAGAGACCTGATCCTGGTAGTCCCAGATACCTGAGGCCTTACCAAGACGGCTGCCGAGGGGCGGGGCTCACCTAGAGAAGGACCGTGAGGTCTCGTCTTATTGCTGCTGTCGAGACATGCGAGCGGAGGAGAGTTAAATCTCAAAACGTTTTCTGATTGAACGACAAGTTTCCCCGAAACGTCCCGCAAGTTTGTAAACACAGCGGTGTTAAAATCAGCGCACCGGCCCACACGATGGTGTGTTCAAGGCCCCACAGATTCACACAGTCCTTTATCCCGCCGACACACCTCTTTATCAGAGATCTGTCAGTGACTGGACGCTGCAGCTCGGACTGATCTTACTGCAGGTAATCAGAGTCAGGAGCAGCTTTATTTAGTGTTTTACACATACGAGGAATTTGCTGTTGTGATGAGGAGCTGCAGGCAGACAGACATACAGACATATACATGTGCATTATTCTGGGTCTGTGCAGAAGTAACGCAACGTTAGAGAATATTGTGAACATATAAATATATAACTAACAACAATGATCAGAAAATATGTGCAAACAGCAGCACTGAAGCCCCCAAAATATCTTCCAACACTCATCATTTCACTTCACTTAGCTTTACTGGCAGGAATGTTCAGCTAAACAGCAAATTCACACACAAACTATGAAAAACGTTAGATTCACAGTACCGGTCAAACTTTGCGGGTCACTTAGAAATGTCCTTATTTTTGAAAGAAAAGCATTTTTCTTCAATGAGAACAACATTAAATGAATCAGAGTCGAGACATTGTTCATGTGGTAAATGACGATGATTTTTGATGGAATATCTACAGAGGCCCATTTCCTTTAATGGGACATTTTATTAGCTAATCGTGTTGAAGGGCTGGCTGATGATTACAAAACCCTCGAGCGAATATGTTACACAGCTGAAAACTGCTTCCTTTGAGCTACTTGAGCATCTGGAGCAGCAGCGTTTGTGGGTTCGATTGTGTCAAACTGGCAGAAAAAGAGAACTTTCTTCTGAAACTCGAGTCTGTTGTTCTTCGAAATGAAGGCTGTTCCATGCGAGAAACTGCCAAGACACTGAAGATTTACTACAACGATGTGCACTAGTCCCTTCAGACTAACCAGAACAGAAAGAGAAGTGGGAGGTCCGGGTGCACAAGTGAGCAAGAGGACGAGTCCACTAGAGTCTGACTTTGAGAAACAGCTGTGGCAGCTTCGTTAAATGGTCCCCGCAAAACGCCAGTCTCAACGTCCACAGTGAAGATGCTTCGAGGCAGAGAGGCAAAGAAAAAGCCATATCTGAGAATGGCCAATAACAGAGACATCGGACAGAGGAAGATCGGAAAAAAGGTTGAGGACGGACGAAGTTTGAGGTGTCTGGATCACAGAAGAACATTTGTGAGACGCAGAACAGGCGAACAGCTGCTGGAGGAGACGCCGTCTGTCAAGCATGGCGGAGGTCATGTGATGGTCTGGGGCTGCTGAAGAGGCAGGTCTGCAGAAGGTCAAAGGGATTTTCAATAAGGAAAGCTATCGCTCCATTTTGCTACGCCACGCCCCGTGGACGGCGCCTGATTGGAGCCAGTTTCCTGCTACAACAGGACAACGACCCGAAGCTCACCTCCAAACTGCAAGAGGTATTTAGGGAAGAAGCAGTCAGCTGGTGTGTCTGGAACGCTGTGGCCGGCGCAGTCGCCGCATCTCCGCCCTCCTGAGCTGTTGTGGGAGCAGCTTGAGCGTACGGTACGTACGAAGGGCCCAACGAGCCAGGACCAACTTGTGGGAGGTGCTTCAGGAAGCGTGGCGTGAAATTTCTTCAGACTACCTCAACAAACTGACAGCCAGAAGGCCAAAAGGTCTGCGAGGCTGAAAGTGACAAAATTATTATTTCAAATAAAACGGCTAGATCTTCGCTTCATTTTGCAACTGCTTTGATAAATGAAAGTGTGAGTTTCCATGGAAAACATGCAACTTTTATCTGAAGAACAAACAATAAAACAACATTTTAAAAACTAAATATATCTCACATTGAAAATATGTCTTATAACAAATAGCTGCATGCCCCCCCCCCCCCCCCCCCCCCCCCAGGTGTTTATACCTGTGTAGCGTGGAACATGGAGGGAGCGGACACGAAGAGCGTCTCAGTGATCGTGGACTCTCGGGGGTCTGCGGGGTCGCGGTCTGTCGGGGGGAGCTGGTGGGACGCTGAGCCCAGCAGAGAGCAGCCCTGGCTGGGGAACTCTGCCGGCGCTGCAGCCTCTCTGGTGCTGCTGGCAAAGGTTTGGAATATTTCATATTTATAGATGAACTCTGTCTGGAGGTCGAACAGCTTTCTGACTGGTGTTACTGATCCAGACTCCTCTCTGATCCCTCAAACTGGTACCTGTGCAGGTGGTTCACGCCCAGTCGGTGGTGTTGGAGTGGAAGTTGTATCCCAGCAGAGGATCTTCGTCTGTGGGTCAGGACGCCCCCCTACCTCTGCCCCGGTGGACCAGCGCCACTGTGCACATTGAAAACCCTCAGATCAGCTACACGGCCAAGGTGAACACCTGTGTCTCTCTCTCTCTCTCTCTCTCTCTCTCTCTCTACACCTGTCTGCATGTTAACTCATGCTCTCTCTCTCTCTCTCTCTACACCTGTCTGCATGTTAACTCATGCTCTCTCTCTCTCTCTCTCCACCTGTCTGCATGTTAACTCATGCTCTCTCTCTCTCTACACCTGTCTGCATGTTAACTCATGCTCTCTCTCTCTCTCT
>NW_025740499.1:0-4696 GCF_021292245.1 Micropterus dolomieu
GTTTCAGCGTCCTTGGGTTTGTGAAAGGTGCTATATAAATCAGATGATTATTATAATACATGATACACTTTGTAAAACAGTTTGACTTTGTAAATGTTGTTTGTGGGACTGTTCTCCCATTAATCAATTGGTTTGTAGAACCTCTGAAAATGGTGAGACGTGCTGTTTACTCAGAGGAGCCAATCCCAGCGTTACAAAAGGCGGGGTCCACCCTGGCCAGGTCACCAGTCCATCGCAGGGCCACACACAAACAACCAGTCACACTCACACCTAACGACAATTTTAGAGACACCAATCATCTCTAATTAAAATAAAGACAAAAAGATGTGAATTCAAACACATTCAACATTTATTAAATTGAAAACACACATTTGTTTAGTTACACTACAATGAAAGAAATATAAAATACATTAAGATGAAACCCTGCAATAAATAAAACAGCTTAAAAAATGCTCTAACAAAATAAAAAATAATTAAAAAATCACTCTGCCTGCAATTTGAGGACCAGAGCTCGTTAGTTGTGTATGGTTAACTTGAGTTTGTGGTATTTCTGCCAAAGTGCTGGCCGTCTGCTGAGAACGGCATTCATCTAAAAATCAAACACAGCAAACAATCAGGATGTTTAGTGGAAAGGTATCAGTTTGGAAAAGGTTAAGTATAATCCGGGCTGAACGTTTTTGTGAACATGCTGTAACTGTGCATGCAATCAGGTGTAATCCCTCTGAAAGGGCAAACAAGTTGCTCTCTGGGAAATGATCCTTATTACACAAATAACAGGGACATCATGTCCGTCACAAGACACGCTGTGATATTTACCATTCCAACGGTGATCATTTCACTCCACACATCACGGCAGACTCTCCGGATATCTGCCTTGAGATCGTCGGGGTTCCTTAAAACCCTCCTCCTCTGAAACACAGCAAAGAGAGAGCAGTGAGGTTTTGTGTATGAAAAAGTGTTCAAGTACAGAACAGAATTTCTTGCATTATACTTACAGTTGGCTTTGGGCAGGCAACAACCACTGTCCTGCAATAAGAAAACATGAAATGAAGTAAGCTAAAGCGATGTTTGACGGTGTATAAGTTTTATACAAAGTCTGATAGAGGCTGTGTGAAACATTTTGGCAGTAAGTCTGCAGTGTAATATTAGTGGGTGGAGAAAGTGGGGCGGCTTAGCCTCAGCAACTTCTTCAGAGGAGTAAAAAAGATGAGGTAAGAAGTTCCCCCCCCACACAGTGAGATGCTAAGTTATGCTGTGCATCGGTGCTTCCAACTTTTTGGTCCTCTTCATCTGTCGTCCGTCTCCTCTGAGGTCGCGCACGCCTCTGGTGTGACTTCAGTTTTGTTTGAGTCCTCTCCACGGATTAGCATCTGTGGCTGCGGTGGTTTTTGGCCCTTTTCTCTTCCCATCTTCTGAAAGACCTATTGGTGAAGAAATGGAAACGGCATATTCGTGCCACTGCTCGAATGAAGAGCAGATCTGCTCTGGTGAGAGAAACTTCTCTGTTAAAGCATTCCATGACAGCTATGAGTTGCCACCCAGTTTGTAGTAAACTTCAGACTCACCAGACTGGACCTCCCCCTGGGGGCGGGTCCCGGTCTGCTTTGGGAGGCTGGAGAGTTCCCTTTTCAGCACCCTGTCCAGCGACATCACCTGTGCTGCAGACAGACGGACTTGAGGAAGGAACACAGGAACTGGACCTCATGTTGCAGACAGACCTTCATATGGCCTCATCACCTGGGAGAAGTCCTCCCTCCTCAGGAACACCAAGAACCTCCTGATGGCTACCAGGTGGCCCCTTCTGGGTTCTGCCGGGCTCTGCCTCTTCTTTGCTATCCACCTAACCAATAGAAAAGGCCTACGGATGAGTGTCACACTGATGTCAGCAGTTACCAGACAACAACATTTACCTTAAGACCTTCCCTGTCTTTAAAAACATGAGAGGGGGGGGGCTTTTCATCCCCCACATGTGATGTACAAAACAGCCTTCTTAAGTTGGCGTTTATCCCTCCTGCTCGGCCTGGACCTCAAGTTACTGTTGAACTTTGCTATCAGGTACTCTGTAAAGCAGAGAAGAAGAAAGTGTTACTGAAATGTCAGGGCGATGCAGGCTGAGTAACTGAGAAGAGTACATTATTACTTTACAAACCAAAGTCTTTTTTGTGGGGCGGGCTGGCTGAACTAGCAGCAGCCTATGTAGTGCGTTTGCGTGCGTTTCACTTACCTTCCTGAAGCCTTTCCCAGCACGAGTATGCGCTCTTTCTGATCCGTGACACCGTGCGCACTCCTGAGGAGCTCTGAGCGACTGGCACAGCGCACTCTGCACAACGGGCAGCGCTTCATTCTCCTTTTTCTGTGGAGAAGTAAGTCGACAAGTACTTTGCAAGCATTACACCTTTCACAAACCCCAAGAGGTAAGAAGTTAATGTTATTTCAGGTTATTAGTAAAGCCACCTCTAGACCAGCAGGAGCTAAATTTGACCACACATTCATAGTCTGAATGGCTACCCACTATACAAATAATATATACACAGGACAAAATATTACACAAGCCAGCAGAAATCTGGAAAGCTGTCGACCTCCCGCTCAAGGTTAGATGTGAACAGCTGCAAGGAAGAAAGAAGTTTAGAGAAGTTGACCCCCGTACTGTGAGATGCTTGAGGAATCCTCAGCCGACCAGCTGCTGCAGCCCTCGCTCGGGTTTGGTGGCGAGGCCTCCTCTTCTTCTGGAAACTGTGTACACATGAGGTAATGGCGACCCTTCGTTGGTTTAACAAAACCTCTGTCCTTGCATCCCTCTGTGAGCACAGAACATAAAGTGAGACGCTGAGCCACAGCATCTGAAAAATTTCCGTTACAGACTCAGATCGACGTATATCAGGTCTCTGAAGTGGCAGCAAAGCAAAAACATGCTTTCACAAAAGGGCAAAAGCCTACCGCCATTTTGTGCTCCGTTTCTAAGTGACAGTCCAGCCGGGCGAACTGCAGCACAGGGGGGCCTCCATATCCACAGACACTGTCAGGACGCCATCAGCACAGTAATCATTACATGAACTCGTCTGACGCTTTTATCCAAAGAGACGTACATTTTTCTATTTGATTATACAAGCATCAAATACAGCACGAGACCTACAGCTGACAATATCTGCTAGTGAGAGCAGCAATAAACTCACAGCAACAGCGTGAGAGACGCATCTCTGCCGGAATCCAGCAGCTGGAGGCCAGCCGGCTTCACAAGGACAGGGTCACCACAGCCCGACAGAGACGGGTCACCACAGCCCGACAGGGACGGGTCACCGCAGCCGGGACCGCTGGTGACCACAGCCCGACAGGGACGGGTCACCGCAGCCGGGACCGCTGGTGACCACAGCCCGACAGGGACGGGTGGAGGGCTCTAAAGTGCTCTATAAATAAAGATTTATTATTTTCTTTCTCTCTCTGTTGCCTGTAAACTCTGTTAGTAGCTGCTGAGTGAAAGATTAGTTTCACCAGAGACTCTATATTTGATGGACTCACCGTCGGACATCGCTATAAAACAAATAGTAACCGATGTGAAAGAAAGAGGCTGATGTCCATCAGAAGAAAGCGATGCTCTGCTCAACAACAGACTGGATTGTTAATCCATCACAATCAATGCAGTGATCCTCTGACTTACATGTTACAGTATGAAGCCTGTGTGGTCTCTCACTTCTGTGACTGAGGCAGGTTCTGCCAAAGGAAAGTGAAAGTGTTTCACTTGCCGCCTTGTTAAAGAGCGACGCAGGCTGCTTTCCAGCAGGCCACCAGTGCCAGGGTGTGGCTCACTGGCTTTCACTTGGATTAGTAGAACATTAAAGCCTTAAACTGAGAAGTGTTTGCGTCTGCCAGCTCTGACCTTGGCCTGTTTCAGAAAGCAGGTTTAACAAACTCTGAGCCTGAGCTGGGAAACGAACAGCTGATCAGAATCAGTTCAATCAACTGAGTAAGCTGAACCTGATGGATGGAAAAAAGCCTCATCAATGGAGCTCTGATACGATTCACCATGGCGAGAAGAGAAAAAAAATTTCAATCCTTGCTGCAGCGGCCTGGGTCAAACTCTGGCCCATAGCCGTGTGTTGCATGATCATAATTAGTTTCGTTATACTATAAATAACACATCTTAGAACATTCCAGATGTTTTCCATTTAGAGTTTTAAAGTTTTGTGACTTGATAAGTGTTTGTTTCAAGCATTATGTTCAACTAAGGAGGGAAAATATCTGGGTGTGGATGAGATGATAAATATAGAAAACGAGTGTCATACGGCTGAGAGGGTTTCTCCAGAGTTAGTGTGTGTTTGATCCGAGTGAATGACAAAGCCCATTGCAACTAAAAGCAAATCCATTCAGTGAGTGTGAGTCAGTAGAAGAACAGACAAATGGGGAAAGCGTGGTTGTTGATGTTCCACTTTGGCACGATGAACCTGAAGGCATTTTTCCTACCCCAGGCACACTGAGTCCAGATTGTTTATGGAGAGCAAAGAAAGATTGATTGGCAAGCTTTTGAGAAATGGGGGAAGAAGCAAAGTCAGTGGCAGGGTTAATGGCAAAACAGATAAGGGATGCAGGTCTAAATGATGAGGAGAGACACACAAAAGGCCAGATCAGAATTTACCGCCACCATATGTTGGCTCTAACACCAGAAACCACTCTTCCACATGTCCGCTGAACAGACCCAGCA
>NW_025740500.1:0-1435 GCF_021292245.1 Micropterus dolomieu
GCTAACTGTGTGTTTAGCAGTTAAAACAAGCTAACTGTGTGTTTAGCAGTTAAAACAAGCTAACTGTGTGTTTAGCAGTTAAAACAAGCTAACTGTGTGTTTAGCAGTTAAAACAAGCTAACTGTGTGTTTAGCAGTAAAACAAGCTAACTGTGTGTTTAGCAGTAAAACAAGCTAACTGTGTATTTAGCTGTAAAACAAGTTAACTGTGTGTTTAGCAGTTAAAACAAGCTAACTGTGTATTTAGCAGTAAAACAAGCTAACTGTGTATTTAGCAGTTAAAACAAGCTAACTGTGTATTTAGCAGTTAAAACAAGCTAATTGTGTATTTAGCAGTTAAAACAAGCTAATTGTGTATTTAGCTGTAAAACAAGCTAACTGTGTATTTAGCAGTTAAAACAAGCTAACTGTGTATTTAGCAGTAAAACAAGCTAACTGTGTATTTAGCAGTTAAAACAAGCTAACTGTGTATTTAGCAGTTAAAACAAGCTAACTGTGTATTTAGCTGTAAAACGAGCTAACTGTGTATTTAGCAGTTAAAACAAGCTAATTGTGTATTTAGCTGTAAAACAAGTTAACTGTGTATTTAGCAGTTAAAACAAGCTAACTGTGTATTTAGCAGTAAAACAAGCTAACTGTGTATTTAGCAGTTAAAACAAGCTAACTGTGTATTTAGCTATAAAACAAGCTAACTGTGTATTTAGCTATAAAACAAGCTAACTGTGTATTTAGCTGTAAAACAAGCTAACTGTGTATTTAGCTATAAAACAAGCTAACTGTGTAGCAGTTAAAAAGGGGTAGTGATGGAGCAGTGGACAAGACACATTCCTTTGGTGTGAGAGACCCGGGTTCAAGTCCACTGTGACTTACCCACCAATGTGTCCTGAGCAAGACACTTAACCCCTCGTTGCTCCAGAGGCGTGCGACCTCTGACGTATAGCAATTGTAAGTCGCTTTGGATAAAAGCATCAGCTAAATGAATAAACATAAATGTAAAACTAGCCTTGAGGAGCTACAACAGTAAAATCCTGCTGTAGTATATAATAACTTGTCAGTCAAGATGTGTGTGGTAAGAAATGACAGATTTCTAGATTTCTAGATAATATACTAACAACAAGATGGCAAGACACATTTTCCTACTAACAGAAAGCAAAAGAGAGAGAAAGTGACAGAAACAATAAAATGTGTTTTGTGCAATAAACAGAGTGGAGAGAGGATGGTGAGGAGAAGACAGTAAGATAAGGACAGCCACACATGGACTTTGACAGGATCGGAGACAGGAGCTGAGGGAGAAAGCATGTTTACCATTCACAAAGTGAGGTGGAGAATAGTGTTTTCATTTGATTGAGTGCAAGGCATACAGCGACGCTGAGGCCATTACAAGGTCTCCCTCCTCAGGGGAAAAGGGATGAAGGGAATCTCACATTCATCACGTC
>NW_025740501.1:0-2618 GCF_021292245.1 Micropterus dolomieu
TTCTGTCAGGTTGGATGGTAAACGTTGGTGGACAGCCATTTTCAGGTCTCTCCAGAGATGCTCAATTGGGTTTAAGTCAGGGCTCTGGCTGGGCCATTGAAGAACAGCCACGGAGTTGTTGTGAAGCCACTCCTTCGTTATTTTAGCGGTGTGCTTAGGGTCATTGTCTTGTTGGAAGGAAAACCTTCGGCCCAGTCTGAGGTCCAGAGCACTCTGGAAAAGGTTTTCGTCCAGGATATCCCTGTACTTAGCCGCATTCATCTTTCCCTCGATTGCAACCGGTCGTCCTGTCCCTGCAGCTGAAAAACACCCCCACAGCATGATGCTGCCACCACCATGCTTCAATGTTGAGACTGTATTGGACAGGTGATGAGCAGTGCCTGGTTTTCTCCACACATACCGCTTAGAATTAAGGCCAAAAAGTTCTATCTTGGTCTCATCAGACCAGAGGATCTTATTTATCACCATCTTGGAGTCCTTCAGGTGTTTTTTAGCAAACTCCATGCGGGCTTTCATGTGTCTTGCACTGAGGAGAGGCTTCCGTCGGGCCACTCTGCCATAAAGCCCCGACTGGTGGATTGCTGCAGTGATGGTTGACTTACTACAACTTTCTCCCATCTCCCGACTGCATCTCTGGAGCTCAGCCACAGTGACCTTTGGGTTCTTCTTTACCTCTCTCACCAAGGCTCTTCTCCCCCGATAGCTCAGTTTGGCCGGACGGCCAGCTCTAGGAAGGGTTCTGGTCGTCTCAAACGTCTTCCATTTGAGGATTATGGAGGCCACTGTGCTCTTAGGAACCTTAAGTGCAGCAGAAATTTTTTTGTAACCTTGGCCAGATCTGTGCCTTGCCACAATTCTGTCTCTGAGCTCTTCAGCCAGTTCCTTTGACCTCATGATTCTCATTTGCTCTGACATGCACTGTGAGCTGTAAGGTCTTATATAGACAGGTGTGTGGCTTTCCTAATCAAGTCCAATCAGTATAATCAAACACAGCTGGACTCAAATGAAGGCGTAGAACCATCTCAAGGACGATCAGAAGAAATAGACAGCACCTGAGTTAAATATGAGTGTCACGGCAAAGGGTCTGAATACTTATGACCATGTGATATTTCAGTTTTTCTTTTTTAATAAATTTTCTGTCAAGATGGGGTGCTGAGTGTACATTACTGAGAAATAAAATGAACTTTTTTGATTTTTGGAAAATGGCTGCAATGAAACAAAGAGTGAAAAATTTAAATGGGTCTGAATACTTTCCGTACCCACTGTACATACTGTATGTATCCGCAAGGTGAGTATGTATATATGTGCAAGGTTAGTATGTATATATATGCGCGAGGTAAAGTATGTATATACACACACACACACACACACACACACACACACACAATGTATGTATGTATGTATGTATGTATGTGCTCTTTCTAGAACAGAAAATGTGGTATTTCCCTCTTCTCAGGGTAAACAAACTCAGCAGCAGCTCCTGTGGATCTGAAAGGCTGTCAGACAGCATGACCTGTTAATATCGTTAGGTCTCCATATAAGGGTACAGCTTATGTTACTTTCATCTGAAAATTAAAGACACTGAACAACATTGATAGTTAATAGATGATGAATAATAACCTACTTATAAAATGGGCAAAAACTTTCCTCTTCCATGTACATTTAGTCACTTTTATACCCCCCCAAAATTAAAACTGTTATCATGTCACCATAATCCCCAGACGTGCTGCAGTGAGTGGGAATCGATCCCAGGTCTCCCACGCAAAAGACAAGAGAATTAACCATTGTGCTACAGATCCTATCCTCACCTCTCTCAACCATGTATTCATACTTTAACTCGCACATACATGTGCTGGTCATATAATTAGAATATCATCAAAAAGTTGATTTCAGCAATTCCATTCAAAAAGTGAAACTTGGATATTATATTCATTCATTCATTACACACAGACTGATATTTCAAATGTTTATTTCATTTAATTGTGATGATTAAAAAACTGACAACTAATGAAAATCCCAAATTCAGTATCTCCGAAAATTAGAATATTACTTAAGACCAATACAAAAAAAAAGGATTTTCAGAAATGTTGGTCAACTGAAAAGTATGAGCATGTACAGCACTCAATACTTAGTTGGGGCTCCTTTTGCCTGAATTACTGCAGCAATGCGGCGTGGCATGGAGTCCATCAGTCTGTGGCACTGCTCAGGTGTTATGAGAGCCCAGGTTGCTCTGATAGTGGCCTTCAGCTCTTCTGCATTGTTGGGTCTGGCGTATCGCATCTTCCTCTTCACAATACCCCATAGATTTTCTATAGGGTTAAGGTCAGGCGAGTTTGCTGGCCAATTAAGAACAGGGATCCCATGGTCCTTAAACCAGGTACTGGTAGCTTTGGCACTGTGTGCAGGTGCCAAGTCCTGTTGGAAAATGAAATCTGCATCTCCATAAAGTTGGTCAGCAGCAGGAAGCATAAAGTGCTCTAAAACTTCCTGGTAGACGGCTGCGTTGACCTTGGACCTCAGAAAACACAGTGGACCAACACCAGCAGATGACATGGCACCCCAAACCATCACTGACTGTGGAAACTTTACACTGGACTTCAAGCAACGTGGATTCTGTG
>NW_025740502.1:0-2652 GCF_021292245.1 Micropterus dolomieu
AATGGTCACATAACACTTGTTGTTTTATCTGTTTGCTTCATAGCTGAAGACCAGGTAGATGACCAAAATGGCCTACATTCCATCACACCTGCCAGGTTTCTCCAGTGGATCACAGGCCAAGGTCACATCCCACTTCTTCCCTCAGAGAAGAAGGATTTTGCTGTAACGATCAAGTTTAACCATGACTGTAGTGCAGCCTTTGGCCATCAGTGTGTGTTACCCTGTTGTGTCAGCATGTGCCAAGAATATTGTACTGCCTGTAAAACATATGAGGCCTTAAGACCAATTCAAAAAGGGTCTAATTGAGGCTTTTCATCTGGGCCAACAGTTTAACATGGTGTAAATATTTACCATCAACTGATGGTACCTTTTTCTAGGTTGAACTACATCCTACAGTAAATGATAAATGTTTAGCACCAGTTGCTACCGTTTTACTTATGTTCTGATTAATGAAACACATTTCTTAGGAATACGGTGTTCCAAAATCCATATTTGGAAAGAGGAATTAGTCGAGAGTAAACATTAAATTATTGTTTAATAGCAGTACTGTTGAGCATTTCATGCAAACATGTTAAGGTTAAAAAGGTAATCTTGCAACAAGATTTCATAAAAGTAATTAGTTTACATCTCATCTAGATGTCTGGCTAATTGGCATCATGTTGTCTCACTCACAAGTTGCAACCTAGCACTCTGAGAAGCAGTTAAAGAATGTTTGTACCATATAGCTTCACTGCTGTCAGTAACAATAAACATTTAAAACAAGTTCAATGTACACTTTGTATAACACATTAGTGTTAAGCTGTTTTATGAAACAAAAATCTTGCATCTACGGTACATGATTTAGCACGTAGTTCAATACAGCCAAATAAATGTCTCGCCCATAGGAATCTGATGGTGCTGTAACATCAATAGTGTTCCTTAAGCCTGTCATATCGTGCTCAGAGAGAGGACATTCAGTGGGCAGAAGAATCACTCCAGGACTGCTCACGTCTTGCTCGCTGGCAGTGTTGAAATGAAGATCTGCATCCTCAATTTCCTACATTTAAAATGTAAAGAAAGTCATTTATAAATCAGGGAACATAAAAGTAAATTTATAAAAGTATTAAGAAGACTAATGTGAACAGAACGGATACCATGCTGATGCCAGTATCAATACAGTATCAGCTCCTTTGTATTTTATTCAATGCGACCTAAGCTGTTGTTCAGCTTTTAAACCATTTTAAGCACTTTGATATTAGTAAACATTCAAATTCTCTGCAATGTGAATTTGGAAAGAATTAGCTCTGTTATCACTTTCATTAATTTGATACTGATTGCAAACCACATAAAATCAGTTTTTATAAATTATATAAAATAATGATGCTACAAAATGAACTTTACATTATCTTGCACCAACTTTTCATCAGTAATGTAATACACCATGAAAATATAATTTCCAAGCTTTATCATGGAGTAAGTTTTCAGGGATTTCTTTACAGTGTTGTACAGATATTTTAAACACAATGGTTGTGTTTAAAATATTTTAATTAAATGAAACAACTGTAATAATCAATACAAACAAAATGTAATTAGTACCTCTGTCAGGTCTGGAGCATCAACAGGATTCAGGAGGAGCCCCATCATCCACAGTTGTTGCGGGGACAGATTCTGCTCTGTTCTCAGAGGGTGATTATCCCACCCCACCCTGAAGACATCGAGATCCCTCTGCAGACGTGGAAGAAACACATGCTGGGCACAGAAAAGATGGATGCTGTCAGAAGGATCTAGAACACCTTCGTCCTCAAGGCTGTGAAGAATCTCGTAGTGCACATTGGAAACAGTCATCCAAACATCTCGCCACAAACGTTCTATTCTGTTAAAAGAAAACATAAAATTATCTTCAAGTGGGTACAATACATTTGAACTTGCACTTGAACTTGTGTAAAAAATAAATGGAACATGGAACAAAGGTAGCCCAATTTAGATGAATTTATTGGACAACCGTAAGTGAAAGTTCAAGCTACTGCTCTTCCCTAGACTAGAAGACGGATATAAAGATGCCATTGTTAATACTCTGGTCACACTAGGACATGATCCAGTGGTAGGAGTGGGTCGGTTCAAACTGGTTTGATATTCAGCCAAACACCAAACCGAACCTTTAGGTGTCACATTGAACGCAGCAGATGCTCTCCAAAGTGACACTGAACGATGACAAGAAATAAACAGAAGAGCTGGTTCCACCGGTTACTTCAAATTAAACTGGTTTGAGATTCTAAACTGCACCGGAATAGTAAAAATAGAAATCCACCTAACTCTATCCAGTGGTAAGAACACTTGAAATACAGAAATACAGTAAAGTCAAGAAACCATATAAAATACATAACCGCCTCACAGGCTGTGAAAAGCACACTATCTAGTGATATCTGGACTTAGCTATATTAAATATATTACGGCTTCCAGTCAGATATACATTTCTTTTGATCTATGTGGATCTGACTTATTTAGAAGAGTTTAATACTTGCCCTATTATGTGCCTTTCATGTTAGGTGTTTTATGTGGTTTCTTTGTTTTGACTATCTTTTTCACATTTGGATCTGGTAAATATTAAGTGCCCAGAGAGTTTGGAAGAGTGTGCAGACCTTTGCTTCATGTTTTGTGTTGTTTGTTGTTGAG
>NW_025740503.1:0-1540 GCF_021292245.1 Micropterus dolomieu
GCGTGCTCGGTGTAGGTGACGGCGTCGCGGATCACGTTCTCCAGGAAGACCTTGAGCACCCCGCGGGTCTCCTCGTAGATCAGACCGGAGATCCGCTTCACTCCGCCGCGGCGAGCCAGACGGCGGATGGCGGGTTTGGTGATTCCCTGGATGTTATCACGGAGCACTTTACGGTGACGCTTAGCGCCTCCTTTACCGAGTCCCTTTCCTCCTTTGCCTCTTCCGCTCATCTTTCAGCTTTACTCGTTCAACAAACTGATGAACTTAACGGGCGACACGCGCTTTTTACATCTGATCTGCGGACGTAAGAGAAGACATAAGGCGCGAGTTCCGCTGGGCGGTGCCAAACTCAGCTGTCCTGAAGCTCCTCCCTCTCTGGAGAGTCACCCGTTTGGCCCCGCCCACACTGAGCAGCTAGTTTTTGTTGTTTTTATGAGAATCAGCTCTATTATTTCTAACAGCGGCGGCTTGTTTTTTATTTTTCATTTCTGCATCAGCACCTTTTTATAGTCTACTCACAGAAATATTAACCCTTTTGTCATTAAATGGACATTAAAGTAAACATAATTTAAAGAAATTTCAAAATAAATGTACTTTGTGGTCCGTTGCCTTAAAGCAACACTGTACCATAATGGAAAAGAAAAGTATTAAAATACTCAGTGAAAATGTTCTGTGGTTTTACCAGTTTAAACTTTACATAGGTTTGTTTGTTTGAACGTAACGTTACTGTCTGAATGTTTCAACTACATTTACATTAAAAATCTTTATTTCCAAACTTCAAAAACATGCTGAAAATCAAGACGGAGCTGCTTTCCGTCTTTTTATCGTTTGTGTTTTTGCTGTTTCAGCCACTTCAACAGAAAAGGTCGCCACTCGGTTGTGCTTCAAGCTGTTGTTGACCGCCAGCATAGACGCTTTCGTCGGACGCGTTGCCAAGGTGATGCGGCCCGAAGTCAACTTCCGTTCTGTTCATTTATTTGTGGCGGCCCACCTCATCATCATCAGGATATCAACCGACTGATTCTCTTCGGTACGAAGAGGAAGAGCCACTCGCAGCCCTGCAGGATGTTCTGTTCTCAAGCTGTGGCCTGTAAAGCAGGGGGTGCTTTTGATCATATACAGTGGGTACGGAAAGTATTCAGACCCCTTTAAATTTTTCACTCTTTGTTTCATTGCAGCCATTTTCCAAAAATCAAAAAAGTTCATTTTATTTCTCAGTAATGTACACTCAGCACCCCATCTTGACAGAAAAAAACAGAAATGTAGAAATTTTTGCAAATTTATTAAAAAAGAAAAACTGAAATATCACATGGTCATAAGTATTCAGACCCTTTGCTCAGTATTTAGTAGAAGCACCCTTTTGATCTAATACAGCCATGAGTCGTTTTGGGAAAGATGCAACAAGTTTTTCACATCTGGATTTGGGTATCCTCTGCCATTCCTCCTTGCAGATCCTCTCCAGTTCTGTCAGGTTGGATGGTAAACGTTGGTGGACAGCCATTTTCAGGTCTCTCCAGAGATGCTCAATTGGGTTTAAGTC
>NW_025740504.1:0-1352 GCF_021292245.1 Micropterus dolomieu
ACACACACACACACAGCATACACAACACACACACACACTCAGTACACAACACACACACACACACAGCATACACACACACACACACACACTCAGTACACAACACACACACACACTCAGTACACAACACACACACTCAGTACACACACACACACAGCATACACACACACACACACACTCAGTACACACACACACACACACTCAGTACACAACACACACACACACACACACACACTCAGTACACAACACACACACACTCAGTACACAACACACACACACACACACACACACACTCAGTACACAACACACACACACTCAGTACACACACTCAGTACACAACACACACACACAACACACACACACTCAGTACACAACACACACACACAACACACACACACACACACACACTAATTCATTCATTAATTCATGCAGTGGTAAAAAAAAAAGGTAAATGTGAATGTATTTGTTCGGTGTTTGGTATTCGGGAAAGTTTTTCATTATATTCGGCTTCGGACAATAATTTTCATTTCAGTACGTCCCTAAAAAAGTGCTGATTTGTTCATGATTCAAATTTAATACATCAAACATTTGTTGAACACTTGTTATATTGTTATATATCACGATAATTAGTGTCCAGCCCTAAATTAACATAAAAACATGAATAAAATATCCTCTGTCCGATTACCAAGAAAGCTGGATCAGCAGTTTCCACTCGGTCACTAGGTGGCGCTCTTGTTGCAAAATTATGCTAATATAATTTTTCCAAATGATTGAATTAAATGTTTTCCGCTCTCTGTGCTGCTCTCCTCCTGTAACATGCGTCGCCTTCGGGGAATTGTCCCCAAACATTGTGAGGATCATCTTCAGACTTGGCTGATCTGAAGTTAATAGCGGTGTGACGAGACACTTAACCCACGAGACGAGACGAGATTCGAGATTTTAACACTATTTTTTTAGAAATCATTAGTGCTTAATTATATTAACATTAAACGCTTTATTTCCTGCATTCCGATGAATCTTTCTGCCCCAGTTTAGGGTGATTTTTTTAGATGTACAGAATAAAAAGAAACCTTAATTTAGGTGGCAGGTGACGATTCTAAATCTATAGCCCAACTCTACCAGAATCTAAGTCAGTGCTGCTCTCAGATCTGTTTCTCCTGTAGATCAATTTATTTAATCTCATCCCTGCTGAGTCAGGATTCAGTCTTCCCTCCTCTTTGTGTCTCTGTTTGGGGAAGTCACCTCTTTAAATGGGATTGTGGCTCCTTTTCACCTCAATGTGAAATTATTTAGTGTTAATTCAGTTAGAAACTCCTGGACTTTAACAGCTCCTGTGTTTCAGCAGATTTTCTGCT
>NW_025740505.1:0-1058 GCF_021292245.1 Micropterus dolomieu
ACACACACACATCCATACACACACACACGCATCCATACACACACACACATCTATACACACACACGCATCCATACACACATCCATCTATACACACACACACACATCCATACACACACACGCATCCATACACACATCCATCTATAAACACACACACATCCATACACACATCTATAAACAAACACACACATCCATACACACACAAACATATCCTTCCTACCTATATACACACATCTATAAACAAACACACACATCCATACACACATCCATACACACACACACATCCATACACACATCCATCTATAAACACACACACATCCATACACACATCCATCTATAAACACACACACATCTATAAACACACACACACATCCACACACACATCCATACACACATACATCTATAAACACACACGCATCCATACACACATCCATCTATACACACACACGCATCCATACACACATCCATCTATAAACACACACGCATCCATACACACATCCATCTATAAACACACACACATCCACACATCCACACATCTATAAACACACACACATCCACACATCCACACTTCTATAAACAAACACACATACATCCACACATCTATAAACACACACACACATCCATACACACATCTATAAACACACACACATCCATACACACATCTATAAACACACACACATCCACACTTCTATAAACAAACACACATCCATCCACACATCTATAAACACACACACATCCATCCACACATCTATAAACACACACACATCCATCCACACATCTATAAACACACACACATCCATCCACACATCTATAAACACACACACATACACACTTCTATAAACAAACACACATCCATCCACACATCTATAAACACACACACATCCATCCACACATCTATAAACACACACACATACACACTTCTATAAACAAACACACATCCACACATCTATAAACACACACACATACATCCATCCACACTTCTATAAACACACACACATCCATCCACACATCTATAAACACACACACATCCATCCACACATCTATAAACACACACACATACA
>NW_025740506.1:0-2354 GCF_021292245.1 Micropterus dolomieu
CGTCAAAGATGAACAACAGTTTCCAGACGGCGAGCTTCTCTGCTGGGACCTTCTGTAATGTTGGATGGAAAACATGGAGCAGCGTGAGGAGACTGTGCCGCTCATCTTTGATCAAGTTCAGCTCCCTGAACGAGAGCAGAACCAGCAGACCGACATCTTGGTTTTCCGAGCCCTCTGCCCAGTCCAGAGTGAACTTCTGCACCGAGAAGGTTTTTCCAACGCCAGCGACGCCGTTGGTCAGAACCACTCTGATGGCTCTCTGTTGGCCAGGTAAGGCTTTAAAGATGTCCTGGCACCTGATTGGAGCGTCATGGAGGGTCTTCTTCTTGGAAGCCGTCTCAAGCTGCCTCACCTCATGCTGGGTATTAACCTCTTCACTCTGTCCCTCTGTGATGTAGAGCTCAGTGTAGATCCTGTTGAGGAGGGTTCCACTTCCTGTTTCATCACTTCCTTCAGTCACACGTTCACATCTCCTCCTCAGACTGATCTTATGTTCATCTAAAACCTCCTGCAGACCACCTCTCACTAAAGAAGAGAAACAATGTGAGATGAAACAAAGATTATGTGGTGATTATCCAAAGAAGGTTAAAATCAAGGGCAACTGGACTTGGTTGAAGATACTGGAAGACGTTTCTTCAGTTCTGACTGACTGGTAGGGAAACTCAGTTATTTTACCTCTGTGGGGTTGTTTGCCAGGATCATCGATACCGCTGTTTCGTTAGTGCTCCTGGCTGTAGTAACGGCAGTTGTTATGGTCGTTAGGACCACCCGTGGCCAAGTCTGAACAGCCATCGTTGGCATTTTCGCCTGAGGCCAAGAGGAAATGCTTGTTGAGTTTCCTGGGAAGTGATGAAAGGACAGCATTGTAAGTGGGGGATAAGTGGTGGTGTAGACCCCCTCCTCTGTTCAGCAATGGCTTTTCAACCCAGGTGTAGATGGCTTCCTTGTGCACCTGGTGATCCTCAAACGAGTGTCCTTTATCCTTCAGATGTAGGTAGACTGCTGTGTCTTGACCTGAGGAGTTGGCCTTCTGTGTTCAGTCATGCATTTGTAGAGGTTAAATAGCTGAGTTTCCCTACCAGTCAGTCAGAACTGAAGAAGTCTCTTGGATGAGGGACGAAACATCTTCTAGTATCTTCAACTAAGTCTTGTTGCCCTTGACTTTAACCTTCTTTGGATAACTATGATCTGGATGACTGAGAATCTTCACAGACATATTTGATAACTTTTGAGTTTGTACAGCTGAACTACACACCATTGGGCAAAAATTTCTATACAAGATGTCTGTCTGATAGTGCTGTAGCTAAATTTAAGGATGCGATTCCATCAGCTCTAAATTCATTATCAGATCACAAAGTAACGGAGGACTCCTATGCTAATTTCAGTCCCTCCCAAATCGATCATCTTGTTGATAGTGCTGCAGGATCGCTGCGAATGACACTGGACTCTGTAGCCCCTCTAAAAAAGAAAATAATAAAGACGGTTAGCTCCATGGTATAATACTGAAACTCGCAAATGAAAGCAAATATCGCAGAAACTTCCACCAAAGTGGAAAATTCTCGTTTAATTTGGCAAGATATTCTTAAAACTTATAGGAAGGCCCTCCGTAATGCCAGAGCAGCATACTACTCGTCATTAATAGAGGAAAATAGGAACAACCCCAGGTTTCTTTTCAGAGAGAGAGTCACAGCTCTATTGAGCCAAGTATTCCCATAGCTCTCAGTAGTTACGATTTCATGAGCTTCTTTAATGATAAAATTCTAGCTTTTAGAGACAAAATTCACCAAGACCTGCCCTCAACTGGCACCAACTCATCTCTAAACTCAGGAACCTTAGAAACAGCTGTAGAACCAGATACATGTTTTGACTGCTTTGCTTCCCTCAATCTTTACCAACTAACTTCAATAATTTCTTCATCTAAACCATCAACCTGCCTCTTAGACCCCATCCCGACTAGGTTGCTTAAAGATGTTTTACCGTTAGTCAGCACTTCTATACTAGATATGATCAATCTATCTCTATCAACAGGCTATGTACCACAGTACTTTAAAGTAGCTGTAATTAAACCTCTTCTGAAAAAGCCCAAACTTGATCCGGATGTTTTAGCCAACTATAGACCTATATCTAACCTTCCATTTCTCTCTAAGGTTCTGGAGAAAGCAGTTGCTAAACAGCTGTGTGACTTTCTACAGAGCAATAGTTTATTTGAGGATTTTCAGTCAGGATTTAGAGCTCATCATAGCACAGAGACAGCACTGGTGAAAATTACTAATGACCTCCTTATTGCATCAGACAAAGGACTTGTCTCTGTACTGGTTTTATTAGATCTTAGTCCTGCATTTGATACCATTGAC
>NW_025740507.1:0-912 GCF_021292245.1 Micropterus dolomieu
AATAATATCAATAATCAATAATCTCCAAACAAGCAGAAAGCAGATGAAAGTAAAATGTCTCCTGTCTGATGGTGCGGAGGACGACTTGACTGACAGCTGTAGAAATGAGCAACATGAAGTCAGCGTGCAGCTGCAGCAGAGGAGTTAGTCTCTCCTTTCTGCAGCTGGGACTCAAGTTGTCTGAGAACAGGGTTTGAAATGCTGCTGAGTTCACATGTGCTGTTTTATAGAGACCTGATCTCTGCTGCTTCCATCAAAAGATGTTTGAACAACAGGAAACATTACAAGTCCTGACTGGAGGCTTTTCTCTTTCTGTTCAGAGACACAGGAGGTGAAGGTGAAGCCTGGAGAGGACGTCACTCTTCAGTGTGACGGAGGTGTTAACATCTCACTGATAGCGTGGAGCAGAACTGACCTGAACACAGATGATGGTTATGTCTTCTTCTTCAGTGACAGCCGCTCATGGGAAGACGAGCAGCATCCATCTTTTCGTGGTCGAGTGAATCTGAGTGATCCAGAGATGACAGACGGAGACGCTTCTGTGATTCTGATGAATGTCCAAACCACTGACAATGGAACATATGAGTGTTCGATTGGAGAGAAAAACAAGAAAAACCAAGAAAAACTCATGATCATCAGGCTGACTGTCACAGTCTCAGGTGAGCGTGAAGAGCTCAGAGTGTCTCTTTGTCTCTCAGGTGAGTGTGTAGAGCTCAGAGCGTCTCTTTGTCTCTCAGGTGAGCGTGTAGAGCTCAGAGTGTCTCTTTGTCTCTCAGGTGAGTGTGTAGAGCTCAGAGTGTCTCTTTGTCTCTCAGGTGAAGCTGCTTCCTGGTAGTTGAGCTGAGAAACATCACAGATCAGATGTTTGTGTTTTAGAAAGATGTTGCTGATGAGACTTTAGAGGAAACAGCT
>NW_025740508.1:0-3651 GCF_021292245.1 Micropterus dolomieu
CTGTATGAATGAGCACATTAGAGATAATGATAGTAATTATATACATAAACCTTTATGTGGCTGGTCTGGTTGTATACTCAGGAAAGATTGTGAAAATGTAAGGATTTAGCCGGAGTAGTGGTGATTACATATTGACAACATATTTCTGTGGTTTTTCCATGGTTTGAATTTGGTTGTGGGCCCAGGGGGGTTGATATAATGATGATAGAGAGTGATCAAGAGATGAATTTGTGCATTATACTTTGTCAATTAAAGAGTCGAACTTGCCATCACTAATTGAGGCTTGGTCAAGGCCCTTGTTGCTTTTAGACGTTTAGACGAAGGCTGTCCAGTCAAGGTAGAAAAGCTTAGCAACAACAAATATGCAATGTCCAGTTAGGATTTCAAAATAAAATGCTTGCGTTTCGAAACCGCCATTTTGAAACAGCACGTTCCTGCCAACGCGTTCTCATCAGAAAAACTCACTTGTAGTAGCCTACAATATATACAATATCTATCGAAGTGACCGCTTAAACAGTTTTTATAAATTTGGTATTCTGGTCATTTTACACTTTGAATTGACTGTTGGCTGATTTAGATGCAAATAATGGTACTGTGTCTATTTCTAATCAGTCATTTACTTTAACCATTGACAGTACAAATGCTAACACATTTCATGCTAAGATTTACTTCAGCATAGATTAAACAAGCTCTGCCCTCCTGCAACCGCAGACACACCAGCAGCTTCACACAGACAGAAAGGTGAACCATTTATTGATCAAGAAGAAATGAGCGCAGATGCAAAATGTTTAATGAAGTCCTGAAAAAAATGGAAAACAGCTTTTTTCTAAAAGGACTGACAGTAGTTTCTGTGTCTCCTGACATGATCAACATCAGCTGACAAAAGTGTCTTCATGTGTGACATTCTGCAGATTTATCTTGCAGACATGAACCTCCTGCTGGCCAATCACATTGGAGTTAAGGTATTTTTTTAAGGGGGTACAAGAATGCTAAAAATACCCTTATTGACTTCATCCATAATTTTGGTGCTTATTTTTGCATTTTTGTAGCTACATTCTGTTACGATGGGTGGCTGAGTTGAGCAGGTTGGAGGACCCGACGCAAGGCAGAGGAGGTGCAGTGAACCGAGATGATTTATTAAAACAAACAGAAGGCGAGCACACTTACTGATTGAGTGGCTGATACAGAGTCCAAAACAAGGGTAGTTCAAACAGAAAACCAAAACGAGCAGGGAAACAGAGACACGACGAGGAAGGCTGGCAACCTGACAACACACAGCAACACTGGGAAACATCCTACAATGACCCAACAAGGACAAGACAGAAACACCAGGTATATATACACAGGGACTAACGAGCAGGGCAGGAGCAACACTGGTGAAAGACATGAGGCTAACGAGGCACAGACAGGGAGAGAGAGAGCAGGGGAAAACAGAGACAGACATGCAGAGGGATCACTGGGGTAACAGACATGACAAAGGTTACCGAACACTAGACGACAGACAAGACAGACCCCCAAAACCCAACAGACCAAAATAGACCAGAGTGAACACTTAACATGAACTAAGGTACAGGACTGGGAACAAGCACAAAGAACTAAAACGCAGGAACAAGAGTTAAGGCAGTGACTAAGAAACAATATTACAACTAGACAACCAAACTTCAAACCAAAGCAGTATCAAATCAACGCAGGACTATGGGCTAGAACACCAGACAAGACATAAACACCAAGGACAAGGAAACGAGAAGAACAGGTAAACAGAAGGACACCAGAAACAAATGGCAAAAACTCAAACCCACAGGGAAAAACCACAACTCATGACACATTCAGCCAGTGAAGCTCTGTGGAAATCTGCTCTCCTGCAGCCGAATACGCACCTTCTCCTCTGCTGAAGCTTCTGATTTAACATTCCTGAGCTGACTTTTCCCCCCAAATAATGAGTAACTTTGGCTAGAAAATATATTAGTTTCCATCACATTATTTGTGTTTTCCCATATTTCAGATTTGGGTTCATTCCTACTAACAATAGTAAACATGTGGCTAACATGCAGTGTGGTTAGGTTTAGGCACCACAAATGTCAGCAGCAAATGTGCCCATCGTGAAAACAGTAAAATCAGAGTTTCATATTTTTTATTCAGGACTTTGATTTCTCTCTATGTGGCCAGGTGTCGACTTTGTACAGGTGAAAACTGAAGAAGGGAGACCTTAGTGACGTTGTTCTGCAGTCTAAGATATGAGGTGTGACTGATTCAGCTTTCATTTCATCATCCTTCATATTGAAGTTCTTTTACACAAGATTACTGAATGCTGAATAAACACTTTGGTAATACAGCTGGTATCAACAGCACGGAGAACTTTGTCAAGGGACTGTCAAGGTAAAATAAAGCAGACAATGAGTCAATCCTGATTACTCCAAATGTATACAGGTACAGATGGATGTGATTTTCCAATAGATGTGGAAAAGGAGTAATTAAGGCTGGTGTAATTTACACTATAGTTTTTGGCAAACTTTACACAAACTGGAGAAAGTAGCATTTGTTGTGGACAAGCTGAGGATTAATTCACATATTGCTGCTTCTTTGAGTATTTGGGGTAGCAGGATGGTGTATGAGGCATTGAGTCAAAATGAACTACAGTCTGTGTGTTTATGTCAATGAGGGACCATTTCCCCCAGGGCTACAGAGTGGAAACTCTTTTCACTGCATATAAGGAAGCAGCTCGACAGGCCAAAATTAAAGCCACAGGCAGAAATGTTTCAGGCTTCACGAAGCCAAAAATAGTCAGAGTTAGTGAAATTCTGAGTGATACCAATCATACTCTGAAGAGTTATTATGACTGGACAAATCGATGAGTTAAGGCCAATTTCTTGCTAAGCCACGCCCTTTGTATTATTACTATTACTATTTTTGTTGATGGTGGCAATATTTTCTATAATATAATAATATTACTATAATCTTGCCTAATTGTAATGGAAATGTGTATCCCAATTTTCGTGTTAGAGTCTAAATTCTTCAAGTCTTAAAGTTCTAACTGTTTTTTCTCATTTTCATCATAGTCCACAGATTTTATGGTCCAAGAGGTTTTTAGTAGAGCACATTTGACTTCTACTGGATTTGTGCTCAAGTCAATTGGACTTACAGTGTGAGAGACTTTACAAAATAGCATTTTTGGAGCTTAATTACAGCACCATCATTTGGCAGGCACATATTTATGTGGATGCAGTTGCGCATCATTTCCAGTTAGTGGCGCAAGTTGAGTGTTTCTAGCTCACTCCAGCTCACAGAAATATCAGACACGGAATAAGACAAATAATATTAAACTCATTAGAGTTCTGCAGTCTTGCTGTGGAATGATGAAAATGCTGTCACCATGAAATCTGAACCTCTGTTTTTCCACAGTTGTGTTAAAAAAATGCATCTGGAAAAAAAAACACAAAAACAAGAAGCCGGAACATAAACGCCGAAGCGTTTATTGCAGTAACTTGAAGTAAAAAGCTTGTGTTCATAGTGGTTACCATGAAACAGACTTGTCCAACTGCAGCACAGATTAGTTGTTGTTTGAAAATGTGAAAGCAAACATCAGCTGGTGATGATCACATCTTCTTGGCGCACACGTAGTTCTTCTTCTCTGAGCAGTATGTACCATTCAAG
>NW_025740509.1:0-2731 GCF_021292245.1 Micropterus dolomieu
CATATAAAATCTTGATTATGAATGCACTAATAAATTAAAACATTAACATTGAACTTTTTTTGTGATTATGATTAATCAAGTCAATCTGTTGTGAATCACTTCACTCAGGTCATGATGAACCATTCTTCCTGCTGCTTAGCTTGGCTTATTTGCCATTAAGATAGCTGATGAACATGGATAAATGTTTGAGTCAGTCCACATCATTAAGTGATTCAAAATCCAAAGTTGACTAAAGACCAAGTAAGTACACACCAGCTAGAAAACACGGAATAGTGAACTTAAGAGAATAAAAATGGCATCAAAGTATACAAATGGTAGCAAGCATATGCTTAATTATTTTGATTATGAGGGGGTCCTTGGAAATTCTTCTCCCACACAAAGGGTCCTTGGCACAAACAGTTTGAGAACCCCTGCTCTATACAACCAATATTCATCTAATGTTGTGCTGGATGCTGGTGGTCAAATAGTTAGCAATCTGGGATTCTAAAGGGAACACAAAAAGTCCTGACACCCTTCAAAAATAATTATATTGATTGGACACACACAAAACAAAATATGATAAAAATACATTTTGACTGGACTAACTCTTTATGGCCACCTATTCACCTGATCCAAACACTCTCCTCCCCCCCTTGGTCGGTCTACCTGTCTCTGCCCACGGCAAATGTAGATTGGGGGACTAACAGAAACACTCATTTGGGAATGCCACCAACGGACATAAAATAGCCAGCTGCACTACAGAACCTGGTCTCGGTCCTACTCCAGTAGGTATAGTCGAATCCTTTCCACTTTTAACCCGACATTAATCTCCCCTGTAGTAATTCAAATACTTTTTTAAGTTGTGTCTTTGAAATAGGACACCTGGAATATGGCCTTGCTTTTAACAACACATATGTTGCACACAGCATGGCTTTCACACATGTCCTGAGTTATTTTGTCACATCATCATGCACTTTCTCTAAAATTAACACAGCGCAAGGCACTATAAGTGTGCGATGCAATATTCACATGCTAGGGGTGGTAGTGCAAGGTAAGAGCATGTTATCTACTTACATAATCATGCAAGACTGTCTTTAATAGTGACTCTGGATCTGAATTCTGTGATCTGCCTTTAGCAGAGACAGAAACTTCAGTAACACGCATACTGAAGTACCTGGGTGGTACTAAAGCAAGGTTATATTTGCAATGTAGCCGGTAGTATATGTAAACAAATGTACATGAGCGCCTGGTCAAAAAGAAAGTCTATTCTATGCATGTCAAGCAAATTACAAATTAATTAAAATAATATGTTACACCAATGCCATCTATGACTACCTCAAATTCATTCACTGACAAATTCAACTTATTTTTGTAAAATGAGGCCCTTGCCCTATCACAAAATATTAATGAAAGTGAAACAAATCATATTGCTTAATGAAATATGAGCATTTCTACTTACTGCAATATGGGCAGAGTCCACCACTCTTCCTGCATTTCTGTTTTTTAGGACCCTTTCCCCCCACTTCCTGTCCAGGGTCACTTTTTTGGCCGCTACTTTCTTTTTTTGGGAGATGGCTGCGAAACAAGAGCTGCAGGTTTTGCGGCTCACCTGTGTTAGTAAAAGTATACCAAAGTGAGACATCAGATCCACAATGCAATTCAGAATATTGACACAGGATTATTATTATTATTATCATACAGTGAAAGTGGCAGATGTAGGAGACACCCAGGCTAAATCAATGTTGCCTATGGCATTTGGTGCAAAACAAGCAATCAAAATTGATATCAACCAGATGCCTTAAATTATCACTGTTTTGTAACACAGAACACTTATCATACAGGGTCGTTTAGTAGGAGTATACTTTAGTGTCCAATTGACCTAATAATGAGAAACATTTAAAACCACATATTTGAATATTGGACATAATGCTCTATTCGACTTTCCCTCACCTGGTTAGGTGCTTGGCAGGAGGGGCAAGGCCTGAACTTCTTTCGAGACATTTTGAAATCTACACCACACACACACACACACACACACACACACACACACACACACACATTTTCTAGAGTGCACTTAAGACAGTGTAAACAAACACAACATAACTTATTGGCATAATTGCTTTCTACCAAAACAATGAGAACGATTGAGCAGCTAACTTTAAGGTTAACTGTTTAGTGTTTAGTGTCACTGCAACAATAACCATGCACTTATATCAGTCTCTATGCCATGAATTTTCTACAGTACAGTAAATGATTGACTGATTCATATATATATATATATATGAATCAGTCAATCATTTATGACAGGATTACTTATTACATTATTTATGTATATATGAATTATTATTATTTCATATTGAAAAATGTTGATGAGATTGTTAATACAATGGATTTTTAACAATTAGGCTGTGAAACAAACCAATCTGGCAACACCGTTCTTCATTCTGAACAATTATAATGTTGGATAGTTGAGGGCTATGTAATAAAAATCTGAAAATCTTACATTCCCCTATGATTGTACCTTACATGATAATATGCGACAAAAATGAACTTGAATTCAATTAACTTAGCTAACTTTGCTAGCTTGCACATTTGGTGCAGTTCAAGCTATATTTTTTATAATGTCTTCTATCATTTCTCGTCATAAGAAAGGGCCACCTTACAAATCTAAAGTTTCTAAACACAATTTCTTGTCCTGATCCAACCGTTTTTGATGTGTAAATGTAAGAAGAGTATCCATCTCTATTAATGA
>NW_025740510.1:0-748 GCF_021292245.1 Micropterus dolomieu
AGCTGATTTATTCCCTCAGTAAACACTTTCCTGATGAGTTTATGGTCTCAGTCGCTAGTTTCAAGTCTTCTTCAACACAGCATGATGTTCATTTAGTAAATTATGGTCCCATTTAGAGGAACAGAGACCAGGAAGTAGGGGAGGCTTTAGGATCGTTACCATGGCGACCTGTCAATCAGGCTAGAGCCGACTCGTACCCACAGCACTGTGTAAATTTAACCAGCGCCGTTGAAAAAGTTGGCTGTTCACTTTCTCTGGTGAGTACAGTAGGCCACCAACAGGCCACTAGCGGGCCAGCAACATGCCGCCAGCAAGCCGCCAACAGGCCGCCAACAAACCGCCAACAACCCGCAAAAAGGCCGCTAGGAACCCGCCAACAAACCACCAACATGCCGCCAGCAAGCCGGCAACATGCCGCCAGCAAGCCGCCAACATGCCGCCAGCAAGCCGCCAACATGCCGCCAGCAAGCCGCCAACATGCCGCCAGCAAGCCGCCAACATGCCGCCAGCAAGCCGCCAACATGCCGCCAGCAAGCCGCCAACATGCCGCCAACAGGCCGCCAACAGGCCGCCAACAGGCCGCCAACAGGCCGCCAACAGGCCGCAAACAGGCCGCAAACAGGCCGCAAACAGGCCGCCAACAGGCCGCAAACAGGCCGCCAACAGGCCGCAAACAGGCCGCTAGGAACCCGCCAACAAACCACCAACAGCCCGCCAGCAAGCCGCCAACAGGCCGCCAGCAAGCCGC
>NW_025740511.1:0-2699 GCF_021292245.1 Micropterus dolomieu
GACTGATGTCAGTGCAATGGGCCTGTATGATCCTGCCTTATAAGCGTCTTTCCCTGGTTTCAATATTGGAACCACCAGTGCATGCTTCCATGTGCTAGGTAGACTTCCCTCTTGCCATATGTGATTCATTAAGGCCAAGATTTCCTCCAAAACTTTGTCACTAAGATTCTTAACAATCTCATAGCTAACACCATCCTTTCCCGGGGCTGTTTTCCTTCCTTTTCCAATTGCCCTGTGCAATTCTTCTAATGAGAAAAATAAATTACCCACATCAGAATTATCATTATTTATCTCAAGTTTGTATCGATTTTGCTCTAATATCTCATTTCTTTTCCTTATACCTGCTTCACCAATGTTAGCTCCACTGTGAACAGCTCTAAAGTTATTTTCACATAGCTTTGCTTTATCCAAATCACTTGTAGCAAACAATCCTCCCTCCTCTAAAACTGGCATTTTCCTTTTCCTATTACTTCCTGCCATACGATGTACTGCCCGCCATATTTCTGTTACTGCAGTCTCTGCCCCTAGTTTTCCACAGTATTTTCTCCAGCACTCTTTTTTTGCAGTCTTAATCACTCTGCGTGCTTTGGCTCGCAGTCTTTTATATTCTACTGCTTTATCTTCTGTTGGATGTTTCCTCAATGCTCTATACCCGCAATTCCTGTCTCTTACTGCTTTATCACAGTCCTTGTTCCACCATGGCACACTAATTTTCCTTTTAGAACACTTCTTTATCGGGATAGATTCAATTGCACTTTTCATAATTATTTCACATAAGCTGCTATTCCATTCCTCTATTGTCCCTTCCTCATTTACTTCCTCTATAGTTTTGTTACACTTTTCAGAAAAAAATGCCCAATCTGCCTTACTATAATTAAATAAGTTTTGGTTACCCTGTTCTTCACTCAATAAAGTTTTCCCAAACCTCAATAATATTGGGTAATGATCACTCCCTATTGTATATCTGTCCAAAGAATCCCACTCTCCAACCCTAGCTAGTTCACTGGACGCTAATGCCAAATCTATATATGAAACATTTCCTGTTCTAATATCAAATCTAGTTGGCCTGCCATCATTTAAACAAACTAATCTCCACCTGTCCATAAATTCCTCTATAGTGCTCCCATTATTATCTTTTATTCTGCTACCCCAAAGAGGGTTGTGAGAGTTAAAATCCCCCACCCAAATGACCGGTGTCCCTACTTCTTCCATAACCCACTCCAACTCGCTTAGATTTATTTGCAAACAAGGATTATACATGTTTATTATGTTAATCCACCTGTGCTGTCCCCAAACTCTTACTATAACACATTCTAGTTTAGACATTATCTCTACATTTTGATACTGTACATCTGATCTTATAAATGTTGCACACCCTCCCCCAGACTTTCCTTTTCTATCATATCTGTTACTTTCATATCCAGGAATCACAAAATCTAAGCATGGTTTAAGCCAAGTTTCCTGAACACATATCACCTCTGGTAGATCCTTAAATTCATCAACAAATCTCTTAAGTTCCTGTCCATTAGCCATCAAACTCCGTGCATTCCATTGTAAGATGTAAAACATCAGCAATTTAACTATCATCATTTATGTCCATGTTTCTTTCCCCAGTACATTCCTCATTACTGTCAGTGATCTTTTGTTTTCCCCTACCTCTTTCATAAACTTCCAGTTTCTGTCTCATATACTTGTGCAACTCTTCAGGACCCATATATGCCTCTTCCAGAAATCTATCTGCAGCATCCACCACCACTTTAATAACGTCAGATCTTCTGGTTTGGTCTCTAACTGCCCACAGAACATCTACCATGAATGCCAGGAATGACTGGGTTCCCACAATCTGCCTCACTTTCTCCCTATCAGGCTGGGAATCAGAAGGTACTTCAACTACCACTTGTCTGGAAGGTTCCCCCGTTCCCCTCACTTTCTTCAGGGCATCTGCATATGAGATTTTGCCTTCAACTCTCAATTTCTCTACTCCCACAGCTCTAACATGATGCTCACACCCCCTAAATGAAGATACATGATTTCCGCCACAGTTACAGCACTTGACTATATCAGCTTTACATTGAATAAAGTCATGGCTTCCTCCACACTTCCCACATCTTTTTTTCCCTCCGCATGCTGCTGCTTCATGGCCATAGCGTTGACAATTGTAACAACGCAGTGGGGGACGAATATACTGTCTCACTGGCAAGCTAATATATCCAAGGCTGACCCTTGCTGGCACAATATCTTGCTTGAATGTTAATAGCACAGCATTACCGGTTTCTTTGAATCTCCGTACAGCTACAACCTCAGCTCCCTTTAAATTCTTCAAGATGTCACTCTCTTCTATCTCAAGGCTTACATAGATCACTCCTTTAGCATTTTTAGCCTGACCAGGAACGAAACATTCAACAGGCCTGTTAAGCAAATGCCGAACTTTAAGGGCATTCAACCTCTGATTATCATTTCTGCAAAAAACAAGTATATTCCCATTCATCATCATTTTCACATTTAGAACTTTTCCCATTTTGTTTTTTAGCTCCTCCGATAGTCTGAGTGGGTTTAAGGCTTTGTCACTTTTATCTTTGAATTTAACTATCATCCTAAATTCACCCTCCTCTTCAGATCTTGGCATTTTCCTTGTGCTTTGGGACTCGTCACTCTCACTTCCACTTCCATTGTCAGATCTATCTCTTTTTTCAGATTGT
>NW_025740512.1:0-1535 GCF_021292245.1 Micropterus dolomieu
TATGGAGCAGAGCCGCACACTGAAGACCTGAAGTTCACCACAGGATATGAAGCAGAGCCGCACACTGAAGACCTGAAGTTCACCACAGGATATGGAGCAGAGCCGCACACTGAAGACCTGAAGTTCACCACAGGATATGGAGCAGAGCCGCACACTGAAGACCTGAAGTTCACCACAGGATATGGAGCAGAGCCGCACACTGAAGACCTGAAGTTCACCACAGGATATGGAGCAGAGCCGCACACTGAAGACCTGAAGTTCACCACAGGATATGAAGCAGAGCCGCACACTGAAGACCTGAAGTTCACCACAGGATATGGAGCAGAGCCGCACAATGAAGACCTGAAGTTCACCACAGGATATGGAGCAGAGCCGCACACTGAAGACCTGAAGTTCACCACAGGATATGGAGCAGAGCCGCACACTGAAGACCTGAAGTTCACCACAGGATGTGAAGCAGGGCCGCACACTGAAGACCTCGTGGATGATGGAGTTAGGCACGTTTTCACTTTAGCTACACTGGTCATAAAAAGAGTCCACGCCTCTTACTGATGTCCACGTTCACATTTATTCTTCTCTGAAGTATCATGGAACACCGTGAAAACTAGAGGATAAACAAAACCGTTTCAAGCACAAAGCACCCCAAAACAACGTTTATATACTCTGTCTCTTATTTCTTATACAGACCGATACAATGTGTCTCACATTTTCCTGTAAACAACATTAAACAGTGCTTAATAATTAACTTAATAATTATTACCGTGTTCGCCTTGTAGACCAGCTGTAGAATAACAGACGGGAGCTTAAAAGTTCGCTGTCCTCACCCGCCACTCTCTCTTCTCCCTGGCGCTACTCTCAGTACTTCCGGGTAACAGTCATGTGACTAGCGATAAACCTTTCTCTTCGTAAATTTAACAAGAGCAATGTAAACACAGCTTTAAGTCACACTTTTACTCAGAATTACATTAAACCAGTAAACAAATATTATAATTGCATTACGAAACGACTTTATCGTCGTAAAGGTCGCGAACGAGTGACTTCCGGTGTTGTCATGGAAACGGGTTTACACTGGATTTAGCGTCAGCTACACTTGTGTTCTTGGGGGGAACGTTCTTGCTAGTCCTTCTTGGAAGAATGAACTTGTCGCGAGCAAACAAAAAACGCTGCTGGCGGTTTGAGACGATGCGTTCTTGCTGTATTGCGCAATACCCCCAGCACAGAGGCCGCCTGCATTTCTCTGATTATTATAACAGCCAGGCTTCATAACGCAAAACAAAAAGCTCAGAATCGGGTTTATTGTAGGTTTTAACTTACCAAGATATATTTGCACATAAAAAAAAATTATAGAAAATAAAAGCAAATACTGTGACCACAACTCTACTGTAGGCTACACTAACAATGTAATATCTAATAAAATAATAATAATAATATTAATAATAAAGCAAAGACAGTCCCCTTTCATACTATTTCTGATCATTTTTTCCAAAGTTTCACAAGACCAGATTTATTTGCACATCACCATTTTTCTGTACATC
>NW_025740513.1:0-995 GCF_021292245.1 Micropterus dolomieu
ATAAGTGGTAGTATTTGGTCCACACATAGTATAAGTGGTAGTATTTGGTCCACACATAGTATAAGTGGTAGTATTTGGTCCACACTAAGAGTATAAGTGGTAGTATTTGGTCAACACTAAGAGTATAAGTGGTAGTATTTGGTCCACACATAGTATAACTGGTAGTATTTGGTTCACACACATAGTATAAGTGGTAGTATTTGGTCCACACTAAGTTTAACTGGTAGTATTTGGTCCACACTAAGTTTAAGTGGTAGTATTTGGTCCACACTAAGTTTAACTGGTAGTATTTGGTCCACACTAAGTTTAAGTGGTAGTATTTGGTCCACACTAAGTTTAAGTGGTAGTATTTGGTCCACACTAAGAGTATAAGTGGTAGTATTTGGTCCACACATAGTTTAACTGGTAGTATTTGGTCCACACTAAGTTTAAGTGGTAGTATTTGGTCCACACATAGTATAAGTGGTAGTATTTGGTCCACACTAAGAGTATAAGTGGTAGTATTTGGTCCACACTAAGTTTAAGTGGTAGTATTTGGTCCACACATAGTATAAGTGGTAGTATTTGGTCCACACTAAGAGTATAAGTGGTAGTATTTGGTCCACACACATAGTATAACTGGTAGTATATGGTCCACACTAAGAGTATAAGTGGTAGTATTTGGTCAACATACATAGTATAAGTGGTAGTATTTGGTCAACACACATAGTATAACTGGTAGTATATGGTCCACACTAAGAGTATAAGTGGTAGTATTTGGTCAACACACATAGTATAACTGGTAGTATTTGGTCCACACTAAGAGTATAAGTGGTAGTATTTGGTCCACACATAGTATAAGTGGTATTATTTGGTCCACACATAGTATAAGTGGTATTATTTGGTCCACACATAGTATAACTGGTATTATTTGGTCCACACATAGTATAAGTGGTAGTATTTGGTCCACACATAGTATAAGTGGTAGTATTTGGTCCACACTAAGAGTATAAGTG
>NW_025740514.1:0-1878 GCF_021292245.1 Micropterus dolomieu
ATGTATGCCAGTTTGTATAGCATATTTACAATATTGGTAAGCCTGAGAGAAGTTCTCACCACTGTTAAATTATAGTATCCCTGACACAAGTGGCATGTAACACAAAATAAATTAAACACTCAATAAACACAATTAAGGCAAATAAAACAGAAGCCTTTTAACTACATAGCCTAAATACCTATGGTAGAAGCACAAAAAGCAAGGACAAATGACCAAATAATAAAAATCTGAGCAAGACAATAAGGCATTATGTTGGTTCTGAGACAGGCTGTAGGTAACTCCACCACTACACTTAATGTACGTAGAAGTTTAAATTCATCAGAAGAGAGTGACCTAGAATTTGAATGACTATGAATGCCTGGTTGACATTCATTGTAAGCCTTACATATTAAATGATTCCCACTGCTTGTAAACCTTTTCAGTGACTTCAAGCATTGTTGATCATGTGTCAGACCAATCAGAGAGACCATCAGTCTTCCTTCTTTTGAGATAGATTTCCATCCAAATACACTATATGGACAAAGGTGCTACCCCGTCCTAATAAATTTGGTAGGGCCTGTGTTTTCATGGGTTGTTAAGGGAAATCTTGCCTATGGATTTAGAATGGGATGTCATAAAAGTAATGCGTAGGTGTTGCTGTATTTTTGTCCATACTAATGTAATAAATTAGCTCCATATTATACACAATCTCTTTAAAATTCATTTGGTGATATTTTAAAAGTTATTCAACACCATTATTTGGGGGGTGTACTAAATCGCACATATGTATGGTTATTATACTAATTCTTAGTAGATGTTTTCTGGTGTAAAACACCTTATTTAGCTACTTTTTGTGAGTAGCTTGTAACATAGGGTACAATTTTCAACAAAAGTGGAGTATTGTACATCCGCTCTTTACAGTTTCAAAATATCTCCCACAAGACTCCATAGAAGTTGCATTACCAAAGGCCAAGTAACTGGTTTGCGATCTTGACGCCCTAACGACCATCGTCAGCAACAAGAAACCATCCCCCACGCTGCACACAATGGAGAACAATGACTGAAACTTCACAACCCTCACCCAAGATGACTTCTCAGAGACAGCTCTCAACATTTCAACCTTAAAACATTTGTGAATCACATAGGCTCTAGTCACTTAAATGTAGAGGATTCTTCATCGTTAATGATCTACATCTACATCAGAGTTAATGATCTACATCATTAACTGAAGACATGTGTAACTCTTTCTAAAAAATCCACAACAATACCTTCAAGCAGTATGTCTGACATGTCTACCACAGTAAACAAAAGTAAATCAAACCTATATCTAATTGCCAGAGAACATTTGCATTACTATGCCAGCAGTAGTTAGCATTTGATGTCTTATCCTAAGAACCAATCACTGTCCAGATAGCTAGTCAGGATTGTGTATATATATTCTGGGCTCCTCAGAGAAGGTGCATGGCAGTCTTTGGTGTCTTGTGGAAGTGTTGACAAGTATGCAGTTTTTTGAAGGAGAAAACCAACTTTAAAATTTCTTTACTATTCTTACTAATCGTTTACCAGTCATCCATTTATCTATCTGTCTATCTTAACGGTATGTAGACATATTTCACCTGTGTTGTTCTTTTGAAAAACATCTTTCCATCCTGAAGACCAAAGCGAGAGGTAAGTTGAACATTTTTACCAATACCCCTTGTATGTTTTCATCAAGGCTGTTTGAAACTAAACTATCAAATTTAAATATAAACATATATATATATATATATATATATATATATATATATATAGTATTGTATAACATAGTATATTCTGACTGTATCAGATTGTACAGATAGTTTGTTATTGTATATTGATTGCTTAGTGTGTAAATATTTTTACACCTATGTAGAATGTTAC
>NW_025740515.1:0-1579 GCF_021292245.1 Micropterus dolomieu
TGAGGTAATGGACTTGGAGATTGGATTTTTTCCATCTGCGCTCTGCTTTCCTGCATTCCCTTTTTAGGCTGCGAATGCTGTCATTTATCCAGGGTTGTTTACTAGCTTTAGACGTAGGCCTAACCTTTAGAGGAGCAGTAATATTTAGTGACGACAAGCAGATATGATTGAAGTGATCAACCAGATTGTTGGTGTTGGAATCAGACAGGTGTTGGCTTTGGCTCTGAAAGACTGCGCAAAACTTTGAAACACTTTGTTCATTAAAGATGCGACAACACACGGAGCTTGGTGAGGCGGCGTGAGTAACAGGCGAATCGCAGCTAAAAACAATACATCTGTGGTCAGATATGGTCATGTCCACTAATTCCACAGAGGAAATGCGGGGCGATAAATTATAACAAATATGATAGGTTGCAGCCCTCCAACTTTAAGAGTGAGAACTTCAAAGGAGCTAAATTCATCACAGCGTACTAGATGACATTTAAAATTTTTCCTATACACGCTCACTAGCCCACCACCACGACCACTGACCTTCGGTTCACTAAAGCAATCATATTGAGGCGGACACAGTTCAGCTAGCTGGCTATAGTCATTCATTTGCAACCAGGATTCAGTTAAAAACATAAAATCTAGAATTGCAGACAAGATAAAATCATTTAAGATAAAAGTCTTACTTGAAAGTGATCTCACATTGAAGAGAGCCATTTTAAATGAGTTTGTTCTGGGTGCTGGAGTTGATGCAGTTGTCCTAATCCTTAAGAGATTACTAATATTTCTGTGTGGGATGTGCACATTTCGGTTTACTGGTCTATGCGTGATGATGACAGGAATAGAAGTCTGTGGAACAGCGCTGGGAGCAGACGGCTTTACATGCCAGCAGGTGGAGACAGTTGTTTGTGGCAGTGAGCCAGAGATCTGTTCAGTGAGCGGTGGTGTGTCCAGGTGTGCTGCTTAAATGATTAGTCATTCATGTAAATCATGTGTGGACCGCACCACGTGCTGTATGTGCGCAGCTAACATTTCTGAGCCCCGTTTGTTTGGGTGAAGTCCGTCTGTCTTAAAAAGAGACATTCTCTGCCAGAAAATATTAAAATTATCCACATAAAACACACGGTGAGCCCTGCAGGCGGACTGGAGCCAGTCGTGGAGGCCAAGGAATCTACTGAAGCGGCCAGCACCGCGACCAACTGTGGGAATGGGACCAGAGATAAAAACTGACTTTCCGCACTGCTTTAAAAAGTTAAGAAGACGGTTAAAATCTAATTTTGTCAGCTCAGACTGCCGAAGAGCTGTGTCATTTGTTCCGACATGGACTATCACTCTTGTGATGGAGGACGGGAGCGACGGCATCAGGTCCTGGAGTTTTTTTAAAATGACAGCCGTGGTGGCACCGGGGAAGCAGCGAGTGGTAGCGTTAAAGAAACGGAGGTTTCTGGTTATGGAGTCACCAATTATTAGTGTGGTTGGGGAGAAAAGAGGACGAGGAGATGCCGGTTGTGGGGTTCCAGAGCAGGACTGAGCAGAATCTGCTTCAACACTGCGTGCGGACTGAGGATGGAGTGTGTGAGCTGTTGAGTGT
>NW_025740516.1:0-2151 GCF_021292245.1 Micropterus dolomieu
TAGAGACTGGTAAAGACTAGTAAGAAACATCTGAGACTAGATGAGAATGGTAAAGACTAGTAAGAAACATCTGAGACTAGTAGAGACTGATAAAGACATGTAGGAAACATTAGAGACTAGATGAGACTGGTAAAGATCAGTAGGAAACATGAGAGACTAGATGAGACTGGTAAAGACCAGTAGGAAACATGAGAGACTAGAAGAGACTGGTAAAGACCAGTAGGAAACAGCAGAGACTAGATGAGACTGGTAAAGACCAGTAGGAAACATGAGAGACTAGATGAGACTGGTAAAGACTAGTAAGAAACATCTGAGACTAGATGACACTGATAAAGACAATTAGGAAACATGAGAGACTAGTAGAGACTGGTAAAGACTAGTAAGAAACATCTGAGACTAATAGAGACTGATAAAGACCAGTAGGAAACATGAGAGACTAGATGAGACTGGTAAAGATCAGTAGGAAACATTAGAGACTAGATGAGACTGGTAAAGACCAGTAGGAAACATGAGAGACTAGATGAGACTGGTAAAGACCAGTAGGAAACAGCAGAGACTAGATGAGACTGGTAAAGATCAGTAGGAAACATTAGAGACTAGATGAGACTGGTAAAGACCAGTAGGAAACATGAGAGACTAGATGAGACTGGTAAAGACCAGTAGGAAACATTAGAGACTAGATGAGACTGGTAAAGACCAGTAGGAAACATGAGAGACTAGATGAGACTGGTAAAGACTAGTAAGAAACATCTGAGACTAGATGACACTGATAAAGACAATTAGGAAACATGAGAGACTAGTAGAGACTGGTAAAGACTAGTAAGAAACATCTGAGACTAATAGAGACTGGTAAAGACCAGTAGGAAACATGAGAGACTAGATGAGACTGGTAAAGACCAGTAGGAAACATGAGAGACTAGATGAGACTGGTAAAGACCAGTAGGAAACATGAGAGACTAGATGAGACTGGTAAAGATCAGTAGGAAACATTAGAGACTAGATGAGACTGGTAAAGACCAGTAGGAAACATGAGAGACTAGATGAGACTGGTAAAGACCAGTAGGAAACATGAGAGACTAGATGAGACTGGTAAAGATCAGTAGGAAACATTAGAGACTAGATGAGACTGGTAAAGACTAGTAAGAAACATCTGAGACTAGTAGAGACTGATAAAGACCAGTAGGAAACATGAGAGACTAGATGAGAATGGTAAAGACTAGTAAGAAACATCTGAGACTAGATGAGAATGGTAAAGATCAGTAGGAAACATTAGAGACTAGATGAGACTGGTAAAGACTAGTAAGAAACATCTGAGACTAGATGAGAATGGTAAAGACTAGTAAGAAACATCTGAGATTAATAGAGACTGATAAAGACCAGTAGGAAACATGAGAGACTAGATGAGACTGGTAAAGACTAGTAAGAAACATCTGAGACTAGTAGAGACTGATAAAGACATGTAGGAAACATTAGAGACTAGATGAGACTGGTAAAGACCAGTAGGAAACATGAGAGACTAGATGAGACTGGTAAAGACCAGTAGGAAACATTAGAGACTAGATGAGACTGGTAAAGACCAGTAGGAAACATGAGAGACTAGATGAGATTGGTAAAGACCAGTAGGAAACATGAGAGACTAGATGAGAATGGTAAAGATCAGTAGGAAACATTAGAGACTAGATGAGACTGGTAAAGACTAGTAAGAAACATCTGAGACTAGTAAAGACTGGTAAAGATCAGTAGGAAACATTAGAGACTAGATGAGACTGGTAAAGAATAGTAAGAAACATCTGAGACTAGATGAGATTGGTAAAGACTAGTAAGAAACATCTGAGACTAATAGAGACTGATAAAGACCAGTAGGAAACATGAGAGACTAGATGAGACTGGTAAAGATCAGTAGGAAACATTAGAGACTAGATGAGACTGGTAAAGACCAGTAGGAAACATTAGAGACTAGATGAGACTGGTAAAGACCAGTAGGAAACAGCAGAGACTAGAAGAGACTGGTAAAGACCAGTAGGAAACAGCAGAGACTAGAAGAGACTGGTAAAGACCAGTAGGAAACATGAGAGACTAGATGAGACTGGTAAAGACCAGTAGGAAACAGCAGAGACTAGAAGAGACTGGTAAAGACCAGTAGGAAACATT
>NW_025740517.1:0-849 GCF_021292245.1 Micropterus dolomieu
CAGTACATTATGGACAGAGTAGAGTAGAGTATAATATAGAACAGTACATTATGGACAGAGTAGAGTAGAGTATAATATAGAACAGTACATTATGGTACGGAGTAGAGTAGAGTAGAGAACAGTACATTATGGTACGGAGTAGAGTAGAGTATAATATAGAACAGTACATTATGGACAGAGTAGAGTAGAGTATAATATAGAACAGTACATTATGAACAGAGTAGAGTAGAGTAGAGTATAATATAGAACAGTACATTATGGACAGAGTAGAGTAGAGTATAGTATAATATAGAACAGTACATTATGGGACAGAGTAGAGTAGAGTATAGAACAGTACATTATGGACAGAGTAGAGTAGAGTATAGTATAATATAGAACAGTACATTATGGACAGAGTAGAGTAGAGTATAGTATAATATAGAACAGTACATTATGGTACGGAGTAGAGTATAGTATAATATAGAACAGTACATTATGGTACGGAGTAGAGTAGAGTAGAGAACAGTACATTATGGTACGGAGTAGAGTAGAGTAGAGAACAGTACATTATGGTACAGAGTAGAGTAGAGTATAATATAGAACAGTACATTATGGACAGAGTAGAGTAGAGTATAGTATAATATAGAACAGTACATTATGGTACAGAGTAGAGTATAATATAGAACAGTACATTATGGTACAGAGTAGAGTAGAGTAGAGTATAATATACAACAGTACATTATGGTACAGAGTAGAGTAGAGTATAATATAGAACAGTACATTATGGTACAGAGTAGAGTAGAGTATAATATAGAACAGTACATTATGGACAGAGTAGAGTAGAGTAGAGTAGAGTAGAGTAGAGTAGAG
>NW_025740518.1:0-1116 GCF_021292245.1 Micropterus dolomieu
TGTCCCTCTATAACCAGTCCACTCAGCCTCTATGTCCCACTACAACCAGTCCACTCAGCCTGTGTCCCACTATAACCAGTCCACTCAGCCTCTGTGTCCCACTATAACCAGTTCACTCAGCCTCTGTGTCCCACTATAACCAGTCCACTCAGCCTCTGTGTCCCACTATAACCAGTCCACTCAGTCTCTGTCCCACTATAACCAGTCCACTCAGCCTCTGTCCCATTATAACCAGTCCACTCAGCCTCTGTGTCCCACTATAACCAGTCCACTCAGTCTCTGTCCCACTATAACCAGTCCACTCAGCCTCTGTGTCCCACTATAACCAGTCCACTCAGTCTCTGTCCCACTATAACCAGTCCACTCAGCCTCTCTGTCCCACTATAACTAGTCCACTCAGCCTCTGTGTCCCACTATAACCAGTCCACTCAGTCTCTGTCCCACTATAACCAGTCCACTCAGCCTCTGTCCCACTATAACCAGTCCACTCAGTCTCTGTGTCCCACTATAACCAGTCCACTCAGCCTCTGTCCCACTATAACCAGTCCACTCAGCCTCTGTCCCACTATAACCAGTCCACTCAGTCTCTCTGTCCCACTATAACTAGTCCACTCAGCCTCTGTGTCCCACTATAACCAGTCCACTCAGCCTCTGTCCCACTATAACCAGTCCACACAGCCTCTGTGTCCCACTATAACCAGTCCACTCAGCCTCTGTGTCCCACTATAACCAGTCCACACAGCCTCTGTCTCCCACTATAACCAGTCCACTCAGCCCCTGTGTCCCACTATAACCAGTCCTCTCAGCTTCTCTGTCCCACTATAACCAGTCCACTCAGTCTCTCGGTCCCACTATAACCAGTCCACTCAGCCTCTCTGTCCCACTATAACCAGTCCACTCAGCCTCTGTGTCCCACTATAACCAGTCCACTCAGTCTCTGTGTCCCACTATAACCAGTCCACTCAGCCTCAGTCCCACTATAACCAGTCCACTCAGCCTCTGTGTCCCACTATAACCAGTCCACTCAGCCTCTCTGTCCCACTATAACCAGTCCACTCAGCCTCTCTGTCCCACTATAACCAGTCCACTCAGCCTCTCTGTCCCACTATAACCAGT
>NW_025740519.1:0-1639 GCF_021292245.1 Micropterus dolomieu
TAGTTTTACTTCTTTAACGTTATATGAAGTTAGTTAGTTTTAACTACTTTATATACAGTTAGTTTTACTACTTTAACCTTATATAAAGTTAGCTATTTATAATAACTTTATTTACAGTTAGTTTTATTACTTTAACCTTATATAAAGTTAGCTATTTCTAACTACTTTATACACAGATAGTTTTACTTCTTTAAGGTTATATAAAGTTAGTTTTAACTACTTTATATACAGTTAGTTTTACTACTTTAACCTGATATAAAGTTAGCTATTTCTAACAACTTTATACACAGATAGTTTTACTTCTTTAACGTTATATAAAGTTAGCTATTTCTAACTACTTTATATACAGTTAGTTTTATTACTTTAACCTTATATAAAGTTAGCTATTTATAATAACTTTATTTACAGTTAGTTTTACTACTTTAACCTTATATAAAGTTAGCTATTTCTAATAACTTTATATACAGTTAGTTTTACTACTTTAACCTTATATAAAGTTAGCTATTTCTAACTACTTTATATACAGTTAGTTTTATTACTTTAACCTTATATAAAGTTAGCTATTTATAATAACTTTATTTACAGTTAGTTTTACTACTTTAACCTTATATAAAGTTAGCTATTTCTAATAACTTTATATACAGTTAGTTTTACTACTTTAACCTTATATAAAGTTAGCTATTTCTCACAACTTTATATACAGTTAGTTTTACTACTTTAACCTTATATGAAGTTAGTTAGTTTTAACTACTTTATATACAGTTAGTTTTACTACTTTAACCTTATATAAAGTTAGCTATTTATAATAACTTTATTTACAGTTAGTTTTATTACTTTAACCTTATATAAAGTTAGCTATTTCTAACAACTTTATACACAGATAGTTTTACTTCTTTAAGGTTATATAAAGTTAGTTAGTTTTAACTACTTTATATAGAGTTAGTTTTACTACTTTAACCTAATATAAAGTTAGCTATTTCTAACAACTTTATACACAGATAGTTTTACTTCTTTAAGGTTATATAAAGTTAGCTATTTCTAACTACTTTATATACAGTTACTTTTATTACTTTAACCTTATATAAAGTTAGCTATTTATAACTACTTTATATACAGTTAGTTTTACTACTTTAACCTTATATAAAGTTAGCTATTTCTAACTACTTTATATACAGTTAGTTTTACTACTTTAACCTTATATAAAGTTAGCTATTTCTAATAACTTTATATACAGTTAGTTTTACTACTTTAACCTTATATAAAGTTAGCTATTGCTAACTACTTTATATACAGTTAGTTTTACTACTTTAACCTTATCTAAAGTTAGCTATTTCTAACTACTTTATATACAGTTAGTTTTATTACTTTAACCTTATATAAAGTTAGCTATTTATAATAACTTTATTTACAGTTAGTTTTACTACTTTAACCTTATATAAAGTTAGCTATTTCTAATAACTTTATATACAGTTAGTTTTACTACTTTAACCTTATATAAAGTTAGCTATTTCTAACTACTTTATATACAGCTAGTTTTACTACTTTAACCTTATATAAAGTTAGCTATTTCTAACAACTTTATATACAGTTAGTTTTACTTCTTTAACGTTATATGAAGTTAGTTAGTTTTAACTACTTT
>NW_025740520.1:0-1085 GCF_021292245.1 Micropterus dolomieu
GCAACCTAGTTAACGGTTCGACCACGGATGAGAAGTTCCTACAAAAAGCTCGGTAGTAACCAGCTAGGCCGAGGAACGAGCGCAACGCCTTACGAGTGGTTGGAACTGGACTCGAGGCAATAGCTTCCACTTTTGCCTCTACTGGCCGACCTTGACCGACTTGACGGCCTAAATAGGTCAAAGTGGCCTTCCCAAATTCACACTTAGCAAGATTTATGGTAAGGTCGGCTTCAGCAAGGCGAGAAAACACTTCGGAGAGGGTGGACATGTGACTCTCCCACGTATCTGAGTAGACAATGAGATCGTCTAGGTAAGCATTACAATTTTTAACACCGGCTAACACTGTGTTAACTAACCGCTGGAAAGTAGCGGGAGCGTTACACATTCCAAAGGGCATTACAGTGTACTGTAAAAAGTCATCGGGAGTCACAAAGGCTGCAACCTCAGACGCACGTTCAGTAAGAGGGACCTGCCAGTATCCTTTTAAGAGATCTAGGCAAACACGGCAGTACCAAGGGTATCAACGCAATCCTCCATCCGAGGTAAGGGATACGAATCACGCACTGTGACCGCATTAACTTTCCTAAAGTCGGTGATAAATCTCGGTGAACCATCAGCCTTGCTTTCTACAAGACACGGTGAACTCCACGGACTGGAGCTAGGCTTGGCGAGGCCATGCTGAAGGAGGTACTCTACTTCTCCTTTCATTACATCACGCTTCATTACATTTGCGCGGTACGGGTGCTGCTTAATGGGTCGCGGGTTGGTAAGCTCGACATCATGTTTTAACACTTTGGTCCTACCTGGAATGTAAATGTAAATGCTCCGTACTTGTATAGCGCCTTTCTAGTCTTTTCGACCACTCAAAGCGCTTTTACACTACATCTGCATTCACCAGTCACACACATTCATACACTGACGGAAAACTCAAACGGAAACTAACATTCACACTCACTCATACAATTCGGGGTTCAGTATCTTGCCCAGGGACACTTCGACATGCAACCAGGGGGAGCCAGGGATTGAACCGCCGACCTTCCGATTAACGGCCAACCCGCTCTACCTCCTGAGCCACAGCCGCCCAA
>NW_025740521.1:0-1948 GCF_021292245.1 Micropterus dolomieu
ATCCAGACCTACAGCTCCAGACCCCACAGATCTAGACCTACAGCTCAATACCCCACAGATCCAGACCTACAGCTCCAGACCCCACAGATCTAGACCTACAGCTCAATACCCCACAGATCCAGACCTACAGCTCAATACCCCACAGATCCAGACCTACAGCTTAATACCCCACAAACCCAGACCCTACAGCTCCAGACCTACAGCTCAAGACCCCACAGATCCAGACCCCGCAGCTCAAGACCCCACAGCTCCAGACCTACAGCTCAATACCCCACAGATCCAGACCTACAGCTCAACACCCCACAGCTCCAGGCCTACAGCTCAAGACCCCACAGATCCAGACCTCGCAGCTCAAGACCCCACAGATCCAGACCTACAGCTCAAGACCCCACAGATCCAGACCTACAGCTCAAGACCCCAAAGCTCCAGACCTACAGCTTAATACCCCACAAATCCAGACCCTACAGCTCCAGACCTACAGCTCAAGACCCCACAGATCCAGACCTCGCAGCTCCAGACCCCACAAATCCAGACCTACAGCTCCAGACCCCACAGCTCAAGACCCACAACTCAATACCGCACAGCTCCAGACCTACAGCTCAACACCCCACAGATCTAGACCTACAGCTCAATACCCCACAGATCCAGACCTCGCAGCTCAAGACCCCACAGCTCCAGACCTACAGCTCAAGACCCCACAGATCCAGACCTACAGCTCAAGACCCCACAGCTCCAGACCCACAGCTTAATACCCCACAAATCCAGACCCTACAGCTCCAGACCTACAGCTCAAGACCTACAGCTCCAGACCCCACAGATCCAGACCCCGCAGCTCAAGACCCCACAAATCCAGACCTACAGCTCCAGACCCCACAGCTCAAGACCCACAACTCAATACCGCACAGCTCCAGACCTACAGCTCAACACCCCACAGATCTAGACCTACAGCTCAATACCCCACAGATCCAGACCTACATCTCCAGACCCCACAGCTCCAGACCCACAACTCATGACCCACAACTCAATACCGCACAGCTCCAGACCCCACAGATCCAGACCCCGCAGCTCAAGACCCCACAGATCCAGACCTACAGCTCAAGACCCCACAGCTCCAGACCTACAGCTCAACACCCCACAGATCTAGACCTACAGCTCAATACCCCACAGATCCAGACCTACATCTCCAGACCCCACAGCTCCAGACCCACAACTCATGACCCACAACTCAATACCGCACAGCTCCAGACCCCACAGATCCAGACCCCGCAGCTCAAGACCCCACAGATCCAGACCTACAGCTCAAGACCCCACAGCTCCAGACCTACAGCTCAACACCCCACAGATCTAGACCTACAGCTCAATACCCCACAGATCCAGACCTACATCTCCAGACCCCACAGCTCCAGACCCACAACTCATGACCCACAACTCAATACCGCACAGCTCCAGACCCCACAGATCCAGACCCCGCAGCTCAAGACCCCACAGATCCAGACCTACAGCTCAAGACCCCACAGCTCCAGACCTACAGCTCAACACCCCACAGATCTAGACCTACAGCTCAATACCCCACAGATCCAGACCTACATCTCCAGACCCCACAGCTCCAGACCCACAACTCATGACCCACAACTCAATACCGCACAGCTCCAGACCCCACAGATCCAGACCCCGCAGCTCAAGACCCCACAGATCCAGACCTACAGCTCAAGACCCCACAGCTCCAGACCTACAGCTCAACACCCCACAGATCTAGACCTACAGCTCAATACCCCACAGATCCAGACCTACATCTCCAGACCCCACAGCTCCAGACCCACAACTCATGACCCACAACTCAATACCGCACAGCTCCAGACCCCACAGATCCAGACCCCGCAGCTCAAGACCCCACAGATCCAGACCTACAGCTCAAGACCCCACAGCTCCAGACCTACAGCTCAACACC
>NW_025740522.1:0-1497 GCF_021292245.1 Micropterus dolomieu
TGCCTCTGTCGCCTAGTGCTTGCTCTCGGTGGGAACTGTTGGGCTTCTGTAAATAGCATCATAGAGTACGGTCTAGACCTGCTCTTTTATGAAAAGCGCTGTGAGATAACTGTTGTTGTGATTTGGCGCAATATAAATAAAACTGAACTGAATTGAATTGAATACAAGATAAAAGCATGAAAACATTGAAAAGACTTAAATACACGTTTAAGATAAATATAAAATTAGTAAAATAGAATAAAATAAAAGGGATAAAATAAAGTCAAATAAGATCGGGAAAGGCTCTCCTATAAGAGTATGTTTTAAGAAGGGACTTAAAAGAGTTCACTGACTCAGCCGACCTGATTTCCTCGGGCAGGCTGTTCCAGAGCCTCGGGGCCCTGACAGCAAACGCTCTGTCCCCTTTAGTTTTCAGTCGAGACTCTGGAACAGACAACAGACCTTTCAATAGTCAATTCTAAAACATACTGGGAGCCAGTGTAATGAAGCTAAAATAGGAGTAATGTGGTCACATTTCTTTGTTCTGGTTAAAAGCCTGGCAGCTGAGTTCTGGACAGTCTGGAGTCGATCAATAGATTTTTGGGTAAACAGGTGAAAAGGCTGTTTCAATAATCCAGGCGTGATGAGATGAAGGCGTGTAAAATGGTCTCGGTGTCCTTAAAAGTTAACATATATCGAATTTTTGCTATATTTCTAAGATTTCTATAAAAACATGATTGAACAAGCTTTGTGGTGTGCTGCTCGAAATTTAAATTACTATCAAACCAAACACCAAGGTTCTTTGCCACAGGCTTAATGTGATGGCAGTGCCATCTGCTGGGACCCAATGACCAGGATTTCTGTTTTGTCTGAGTTCAGCTGGAGGAAATTATTTGGCAGTACCAGAGATCCCCACCCTGTGCCTCAGTCTGTCCAACATGATTCTGTGCTCAATGGTGTCAAAAGCTGCGCTAAGGTCCAGGAGTACCAGAACTGAGCACATACCTTCATCAGCAGACATTAAAAGGTCATTGGTGACTTTAAGCAGGGCAGTCTCAGTGCTGTGGTACTTCCTGAAACCAGACTGAAACTTTTCAAATATTTTGTTATTTTCCAGTACAGTGAGCAGCTGTTTGGACACAATTCTTTCTAGAATCTTTGCAATAAAAGGCAGTTTTGAAATTGGTCTAAAATTATGTGGGAGGGTGGAATCTAAACCAGGTTTCTTTAAAAGTGGTTTCACACAAGCCGTTTTAAAATAATCAGGGACACAACCAGTAGATAGGGAGCTATTGAAAACAGAGATCAAATGGGGCCCAACAGAATCTATTACTTCCAGTAAAAATTTTGTAGGTATTACATCAAGTGGGCTGGAGGACACTCTCATTTGTGATACAGTTTTTAAAAGCTCAGACAAGTCGATGGGATAAAACTGGTTAAAACTCTCTTGTTGCTGGTGAGGAACCTCTGAGTAAGAGGCCACGGGGGTAATAGAGGCTCTGATTGACACCACCTTAT
>NW_025740523.1:0-3492 GCF_021292245.1 Micropterus dolomieu
CTTACCTGTTACATACAGTTTAGTTCCAGAGCCAAAGATGCCGTAGGGTTTGTTTGCTTCCACAGTGAAACAGACTGATACAAAAACCTGTCAGCTGCATGATGTGTTTCTCTAATGTTCATATCAACATGACTGTCTCTTCTTTCATTGTCTTTTTAGACACACTATGACTAGTGGTCATATTACGCTCATTTTCAGATTCATAATCTTATTTAGTGGTTGTACCAGAACAGGTTCACATGGTTTCATTTTCAAAAAACACCGTATTTTTGTCACACTGCACATTGCTGCAGCTACTCTTTTCACTCTGTGTTGAAGGCTTCGTTTTTGCTATGGAGTGATACATCTTGTCTCTAAATGATCACGTATTTTCTTGTGATGTCACAGGAAAGCTGAAGTAAAAGCTGGACTACAAACGAGCTGTTTCCAGTTCAGAGCAGAGTTTTCTGTGGGAGATGGGAACTCCCTTTGAGCTTTTTCACTTTGCAAACCTATTACGTGCATAAAAAAGGAATATAACTCAATAAAAATAAAATAAAATCTTTAAAATTCTTACAACAGTCAAAATGTTGAAAAAAATTACACATCATTCTGCTGGTTTTGGGTGTACTTTCTATTATTTTAGTGGTGTTTGATCCAACACTGAGTTACACAACTAACAGCAAGATATTAAATATCACTGCAGACTCACCTTTTGACCGATCTGCAAACCTTTTGAAATACTTGATATCTGCTATCTAGAGAATATATGTGTTGATTCTGGTAGCGTTTGAACGAAGACTTGTGGAGATATGCTAATTAATTTAGCATATTCTGAAAAAAATAAGAGAGCCAGACTTGACCATAAGTTGCAGTGAGGCAAACTTTTGTCACATGTCAGTGACAAAACAAATTGTTGGCTCTCTGGGACGTACGGGTGATTTTCTTAGATTTTTTGAAGTTTGGAATGAGAAATGTCTAGAAATTTACATTTGTTGTAATAAGCCACGCCCACTTTAATTGAATTACAAGGTATAAACTTTTTGCATGTGTGACGCCCCCTAGTGGAATAATCTCCCAAGACTGCATCCAAACAGATGCTCCAGGTTTGGTTACAACAGCTGAAGCCAATTTGGATTTATGAGAATTAATGTAAAATCTTACATTAAGACACAAAAATAAAAATATATTTGAAAAAACAGCTTCACTGCTTCGATCCCTAGAAATATTTATATTATTTTCATTGTTTTTTTGAATTTTTTCAGACTGAATGTATTTTTTAAAAAGAAAAGTTGACTTTGCTCTAACCTGTAAGGTTATGGAGTCAGGAGCCGCTGCTGTGTTCAGCAGCAGTGTGAAAAAGGCATAATAATAATAATAATAATAATAACAACAATAATAATAAGCAGCGCTCCTATAATTAGCTATAGTGACGTCGCCGCTGAAGCATAAGGCGGAAATTCTGACGGTTTCAATCTCCCAGATCCACATGAAGAACACGCCAGCTAATCTGACTTGCACACCCCAAACCATGCAGCCCAATTAATCCGGTGTGGATTTATTTGTGTTCAAGTAAGTGCTGAATATAACCTGTTGTTTTACCCTTTCTGATTGCAAACCCATGTGGTTGTGTGGAGATAAATGTTAGTAGTTTCAACATGTTTCGTTGTATTCACCTTTGCTAGTTAGCTCAGCTTTCAGAGTCATTAGTATTTGGATATTAACGGTATTTGGACTGTAAAAGAGAGACGCACCATTTAATTTCCCTGTTCCACCACCAGGTGGTGCTGTTTGCTTCTGTTTTCTGATGTGAATGTTTTGTGTCTGTTTAAAGCAAAGGTTAAACTTTCCGCATCCGCGAGTACTCGAGGGTCCACGTGATGAAAAAAATCATCATCAAAGGGATTATGCGTAGGGCCTGATTTTCAGGCAGGATGGAGACACACTGTCGGGGCCAGGAGCCTTCCTGATCTTCTGCCTTTGGAAGAGGTGGCTCACATCCTCTTCACAGATCTTGAGTGCAATTGAGAAGCCACAGGGGGAAGGTGACTGTTTGAAGATGGCTTTGGAGTGGGGGAGAGGTGTGACTCTGGGCTTTTCAAACCCACAGTAGAAACCATTCAGCTCGTCTGCCAGTCGTTGAGTACCAGCAGTGTTGGGGGATGGTCTCTTGTAGTTTGTGAGTGTCCGTAGGCTTCTCCACACTGACACAGGGTCATTGGCTACAAAGCTGTTATTTAGCTTTTCAGCGTAGCACCTCTTTGCTGCTTTGACCTCTTTAGTCAGAGTGTTCCTGGCCTGGTTGTACAAGACTCTGTCCCCACTTCTGAAGGCCTCCTCCTTGGTCTGACGAAGCTGCCTGAGTTTCACTGTGAACCAGGGTTTTTGGTTGTTGTATGTGCGGAAGGTTTTAGTTGGCACACACATGTCCTCACAAAAACTGATGTAAGATGTCACAGTGTCAGTTTGTTTTGTCTGTGTGTCGGGATAAGATGAACCAGACAGTGATCAGAGAGTCCCAAGGCTGCACGGGGAACAGAGCGATAGGCGTCCTTTATAATAATAATAATATAATAATTTTTATTTGTAGAGCACTTTTCAAAAACAAGTTACAAAGTGCTTTAACAAGTGTAAAGACAATAATACCCAAGAGAAAATAATACAAAAACAATACAAGATAAAAGCATGACAAACATTGAAAAGACCAAAATACACGTTTAAGATAAATTAAAAAAAATTAGTAAAATACAATAAAATAAACCAAACACTAAGGTTCTTTGCCACAGGCTTAATGTGATTTACTAGGGAACCAGCAGATGGCAGTATTTGTTTTGCCATCTGCTGAGACCCGATGACCAGGATTTCTGTTTTGTCTGAGTTCAGCTGGAGGAAATTATTTGACATCCATTTTTTAACTTCACAAAGGCAGTTGTTAAGTGTCAGCATTCCAGGGTCTGTGGATCTGACGGGCAAGTATATTTGTGTGTCATCAGCATAAAAATGAAAAGAAATGCCATGTTTATGGATAATATGTCCAAGGGGAAGCAGATACAAGGAAAACAAAATGGGTCCTAAGACCGACCCCTGAGGCACACCATATTTAACTGGACAGAATGAGGAGTCATAGTTGTTTACAGACACGCAAAACTTCCTATTTGACAGGTAGGATGAAAACCATTCTAGGGCAGTACCAGAGATCCCCACCCAGTGCCTCAGTCTGTCTAACATGATGTTGTGATCAATGGTGTCAAAGCAGCGCTAAGGTCCAGGAGTACCAGGACTGAGCACATGTCTTCATCAGCAGACATTAAAAGGTCATTGGTGACTTTAAGCAGGGCAGTCTCAGTGCTGTGGTACTTCCTAAAACCAGACTGAAACTTTTCAAATAATTTGTTATTTTCCAGCACAGTGAGCAGCTGTTTGGACACAATTCTTTCTAGAATCTTTGCAATAAAAGGCAGTTTTGAAATTGGTCTAAAATTATGTGGGAGGGAGGGATCTAAACCAGGTTTT